>NC_056726.1:1077064862-1077139570 GCF_019279795.1 Protopterus annectens | reverse complement strand
AAAAAGGGAACAATGGAAACAAGGGGAAAAATTACATTCAGTGTCCTCTAGAGACACTTTTCCAGTTTCCAAGGTAGGGATTGATGACAGGACAGTATGTCTCAAGTAAAAATGAGGATGCAGAGAGACTATTGCATGTATGTCCAAATTACAGGCTGGTAGATCCCAAGGAAAACTATAGGTAAAGGAAAATATATTATTTCACAGGGAAGCAAAACAAATGTATGATAGATATATATATATATATATATATATATATATATATATATATATATATATATATATATATATATATCTATGTGTATATATTGAAATATATATATATATATATATATATATAGATATATATATATATATATATGTATATGTATATATAAGTATATATGGCGAGGCACAGCAGGCAAGTCTAGACCAGGGTGGTATCCCTCAATTGGTATGGGACTGTACTATAAACTAATCTCACTGAATATTCACATCCCGACCCCACCCCTGCCCAGAAAACCACAGTGAAATCTCTAAAGCAAATTTCACCCTCAAACTGAGGGTGGAATCCTTCAGCCCCCAGGCCTGTGCCACACCCAGACCACAGAATTTTATAAAACGATTCTAAGAACATTCCTTCAGGAAATGCATGGATCATAAAGTAATCCAACAAAACCAGACCTAACCTCCACAGCAGACGCCCTGTCTGGTGGACCCCAGCCATAAACAAACTATAATAGAAGGAGGAAGTTACTAATGATAGAAAGCAAAATCCCAAAAGCGGTAAAGGGCATCACTGATCAGTATTAGCAAAAAATCACGTGGGCAATATTATAAAATTGTTCCACAGCTTCGAGAGAAAATTAGTGTAATGGTGACACTAAGGACAATCGCTAGCAAGGCTTTCTTAGTTATGCGTGTTAGGAAACTGGGGTGGTAATTGAACAAATATGCCTATGAATTAGTCCAATGACAAAACACACCCCTAACCCAGCGAGACATTACAACATCCTGAGCCACAGTCTGTATGCAAACTTCCACCCTACCTCAAAAGGGCAACATCTATCCCAGCAAGAGTGGGCCAGGCCTGACATCCTGTGTGGGATGCTCACGCAGAGCCTTACCTCCAAAGCAAAAACAGCATCACTGGGACCAGATGGTGTCCCGACGGCATCCATGAACTCCAAGAAGAGCCAAACCAAAATACAAAACTACTACTAATCTAAAGCCTTACTACAGGATATTTGCCCCAAAAAGAGTGGTGTACAGCAACAGTGGTCCTCCATAAAGGTGGTGACCTTAAACGGATCCTGAAACTATCGCCCCAGCAAGGCCTGACTTTGGCTTGGTCAAAATGCTATGGAAAGGATCATCGCGGACTTTAAGTAGCTTCGAAGATATTGGGACCTACAAACACTGATTCTACCCAGGGGCCCGGGCCGAGCCAAGGCAGATCCTGGCCTCTAAACCTGGTTTGATTGAAACAGCCACTGCGCTATTGACGAGGGAGGGACCACTGCAGCCCACTGGACCTGCAAAGCCTTCGATATTAACATTCCACTGGGTACCAATATGCTCACCAGCTTAAATATAAACCTTTATGTCACTTGTGATGGGATTGCAAATTGGCTTGCTGACAGAACCAGATTTTAGTTGAGCCAGAATTCCAAACTAGTGAGCAGTCCCACAAGGTCTGGTCCTGACCCCTGAAAACCGGTATACTGGAGGTACAGGCCAACACTGTGCGATCAGGCTGACCAAGTTTGCAGATGACAGCAAACTGCACCATAATCACTCCAGGCCAGACATGAAGCATCTCCAAAGCAGGCTCCTCATATAAACAGACAACTGGTGCCAGAGCCACTGCCTCAAGCTAAATGCCAAAAGTGTATAGTCATCCCTTTGGCAAAACAAGTGCCCACAAATTACTAGTTACAGGTAACTATTACACATAAGAAGTAACTAGGACCTGGGGACCCAAGTTGATAGTAATCTGTTTGATAAAATCCACGTATTGCAAAGTGGCTAGAAAACATTTGGCAAGGGGTAGCCCCTCAATCATGGAAGGGATCTAAGCATTCATCAGGAGTGTCAGACTTTACCTATCCTCAACAGGCCTATAATTGAGCAGTACAATGCCCTTTGGGACGTACCTACCAGACACCCGCAACTGGCATCACTGGCAGTGACTGTGGCCCAAATAGATGCCCGGTTAAAGAAAACTCCAGCTCTACCCAGTGGCATACTGCCCGTTCAGAGGCATCTGCGCCTGATGCATAAAGCCAGTTTTCCAACTGAATTAATGACATGCTGCACCTCAGAAAATCTAGAACCTAATCGAGCCACGCTGGCCGAGAGACTTAGAAACCCCAGCACTAAAATAATAGGACATGCTGGAGGACAGATCTGAGCAACCCAGAGGCTCCTCTTCCTCTGGAATAAAAACTCTGTAGTCCAGGCAGTGAGTCCTCGTCAATTTCTCAAGGAAATTGATGAGTGGATGGAGATCATAGGTTTACCGGTATAACATCGTGCCACTGCTAGGGACAGAGGCAGTACTAACCCCTAAAAAGGCATATACAAAAATAAATTGTAAAATAGTATGGAAGCCAAACATACTCCTGGCTGGCTTATAAAATGCCCTAGGTTGTGATAGCCCAGTGCTTTTAAACCTATGAACCTATATGTATATATATATATATATATATATATATATATATATATATATATGTATATATATGTATATATATATATATATATATATATATATATATATATATATATGGCTAGAGAGAGCAGAAATATATATATATATATATATATATATATATATATATGTATATATATATATATATATATATATATATATATACAAGTATATATGTGTGGTGCAGTGTATATAAGGCTAAGGCGCGCGCAAGCGTTATATGCGTGGCGTGAGAGTCGCCAGCCAGAATGGACATCGACACCAGTTTGTATCACGACTTACGAAATAGTATTTTAACTTAACACCGACATTTTGCTCTTGAGTCGAGACCTGGCGCCAGAATCGGCGATAGCTGCGGAGTTGGGACCAACGCAGGCTACTGCCATGTTGGCGGGACAGGCTATAATGTCAGACCGAGTGACATGTTTCATAACAGCATCCCCACCACATGTTAATACCAGCCACGCCGGTCGCGTAGCGCCGCTGTCGGCGGGAGGCGGTTATTTAAAGCTCTCAGCGCTGTGTGAGGTTTCAAGTAAATCTTCGCGGATACAGGGCTGGTTGTCGATGAAGTCAGTTGTCGTATGGTGTAATATGAACCCATATATATACATATATACACATATATATACATATATAAGCATATAGGTCTCATAGGTTCATAGGGTCTGCTACTAGCTATCTGCAGCATACATATACATACATACATATACATATAAGATACATATACATATACATATATATATGTATACATATATATATATATATGTCATATGTATGTAAGAAGCGTATATATGTCCACTTTTATGCAAGGGTGATATTTGTTATCATTTGTGGGATGTCTTTTATAGATTATTTAGTGCATTAACATTTAGGACAAGAGTTTATGGGTGAAAGTTTATAAGTTGACACAATTGCCACAAAGTTAAAGAATTTTTAGAATTTATTAATCCTACCATACTGGTGACAACTGGAAATATTATTTTATGGACAAAACTATTATAACTCCAACATAACACCTCAACAATATGTATACATTAAACCTCCTCATGGAACCTAGTATTCCATTTTATATGCTCCAAGGCTTCAAGCAAATCTGCCCATCCAGGGGCTAACTATCAAATCTCTACTACTGTAAATAGTACTGGGAGTAAAAAGTGAGAGAGAGAGAGAAAGAGAGAGAGAGGAGTTGCAAAAGATATGAGAAAATGAATAAAAAAAACCAAGAATGATTTAGAAAGAGAAAACTAATATCCAGAAAAATCTGTATAAAGATGAAATATCGCTTTAAATTTAGTTTACTAAAACAATTATAAGTAAAATGCAACTAATTAGATCCCGTATGTGGCTTCATTATTTATTATATGCTCTGTTTAGACTTTGCACTATTATATAACATCAATTTAAATAGCAAAGTCTATATGCAATAGTTATTGATGAAACGGCCAATATAAAATGGTTGGCATTATCCAGACAAATACAATCATTTAATAAACAATTGTATAGATAAACAGGTGAATAAATGAGATACAAGCTGTATGAATCCTATTGAACAAGAAATTGTAGTGAAATACATCTATTGGTGATTGTAATATTTAATGAAGATAGGAAAAACTAGTCAAGGTAACTGAAGTGGGAAGCAATCTGGTCAATGTGATTTAACTTTTATGGCTAACCCATACATTCATTTTTATGTCTCTTTTGGTGAAATCCCCTTTGAAACCATACCAAAAGTCTGTGGGAATGAGACTTTCATGATGCATTATAATACATTCCAGTCACAGAGATGCAAAAGCAATAGGATCATATGGTGATAAGAGGTAATTAGGTTGGAAGAGTAATCTCTCTTTATTCTTGGAATATCTTACTTATGAGGTGGATCATGTAAAAGTTCTCTATATGTAGTTATGTTTGTTCTAATCATGTTGTTGTTATACATATAATCAGTATTCAAACAATTTGGGAGGTACCCTGTGTAGTAAAACTGTTCTTCCTGCATTAGCACCCCATTATGGGCCAGGCACTCCAGCAGGGCCACAATACAGACTGCATCTTTACTAAGAATAGTCCTGGGTCTGGTAATTAAAGTACCTTGGTTTACTATCATCAACCTTACAAAAGGTGAATATATAGCGTACTCTTAATTGTCTCAGTAGCATGACTATCTTATTTTCGCATCTGCAAGCAAGTCTCTGTACAATTTTGATCCATAGACATAGAAATAGAATTACTAAACCATAAATGAAAGATACCAACAGGCCCAAAAGTATTGTACTACAATTAATTCATTTGCTTATATTAAGACATGCAGTTGTTGAATAAGCACCTAAAATATCAACATTGCATTTTGAAATAAGTGCTTATTCTCATGCGCTATTTGGCATGGGTCACGACCTTGAGTACTTAGGGACAGCTATAAAAGGATTACATCTAAAGGTCCAAGTGGACCAGACCAGTGTGTAAAAAAAAAAAAAAAAAAATAATTAATTCTGTATAGTAAATCAAAACCAGTGTAAACTACCGTTTGGCTGTTAAGCATTCTTAACGATCTAGCAACGTTCATACGTTACAGTAATCTTGATAACTCATCACCAGTAATCCGATGTGTTACAAGAGTAACTGGAAAGCAAAGTTATTAGGGCTTGCTACTTGATCATATTTCCTCATCATTTGTGTTACAAACAAAGAAGGTGATTTGGTGTTACTGGGTTTTAAACCTTTATATAATTTTGTTTGCTGACTGCAATGGTATACGATCCATTGCTACCAAATTTCCACCTGTCCCCTTAGATATGCTCTGAAGCAACTAATTAGATCTCTGTATAGTGGCTTCTATTATTTATTATATGTTTGTTTAGACTTGCACTATTATATATCATCATTTTTAAATATAAAGGTCTATATGCAATAGTTATTGATGAATGCATGAGCAAATGGTTATAATTATCCAGACAAATATAATCATTTACTGAAACAATTGTGTAGATAAACAGGTGAATTAAAATGAGATATAAGTCATATGAATTTATTGAAACAAGAAATTAGCAGAAATACATTCATTGGTGATTGTGTAATATTTACTTGAAGATAGAAAAATCCAATATAACTGCTAGCAATCTACTTAATGTATTTAACTTTATACAACTCATACATTCATTTTTATGTCTCTTAAGAATCCTTGAGCTATACCAAAGTCTAGAATGAGACTTTCATGATGCATTATAATACATTTCAGCTACAGAGTTGTTAATAGATCATATGGTGATAAGAGAGGACTGTTATAATATCTTAATTCTTGAGTGGAATATCTTTACTTATGAGGTGGATCATGTAAAAAGTCTTCTCTATAGCAAGTGTAACATGTTGGTCTAATCATGTTGCTGTTATACATATAATCAGTATTCAAACAATTTGGGAGGTACTCTGTGTAGAAAACTGTTCTTCCCTGTATTATATCTCATTAAGGCTTATAGCACTACAGCAGGGCTATTAACACAGACTGCATCTTTACTAAGTATAGGTTAAGTCCTGTCTGGTGTAATTGAAGTACCTTGGTTTACTATCATCAACTCATAAAAGGTGAATATATAAGTGTACTTTAATTGTTTCAGGCAGTATGACTATCTTATTTTCTATCTGTAAGTGTCCCTGTACAATTTGATCCATAGACATAGAATAGAATTACTAAACCATAATGAAAGATAATTAAATAGCCCGGTGTGTTGAAATACAATTAATTCTACTTCGTCTTTGCTTTTCTATATTAAGACATGCAAGTTGTTAATGGGCACCTAAAATATCAACATTGCATTAAATAGCAGTTGGCTCTCATGCTATATTTGGCATGGGTCACGCACCTTGAGTACTTAGGGGACAACATAAAGTTGACTACATCTAGTTAATGTCCATGGACCAGACCAGGTAAAAAAAAAAAAAAACACCACCTGTATAGTAAATCAAAAATTCAGTGTGTAACCAATGTTTGGCTGTTAAGCATTTCATCGCATCTAGCAACGTTCACACAAGTTATAATCTGATAACTCATCACCAGTAATCCAGATGTTAAATATAACTCAGCAAAGTTATTAGGCTTGCTACTTGATCATATTTCATCATTTGTGTTACAAACAAAGAAGGTGATTTGGTGTTATCAGTTTTAAACCTTTAATATATAATTCTTTGTTTGCTGACTGCAACTTTGCATACGATCCATTGCTACCAATGCAATTGTCCCCTTAGATATGCTCTTGAAGAAAAACAAACTTTGTTTACTAATACAATCAATGGTAAACTTGATTCCTGATTTAGGCAGTGTTCTTGTGTACTAAGTAAGAAGTCAGCACAGAAGAACACTAGTTTAAAGTATTAAAGTGTCAACTGATGCCATTTTACTATAAATGTTGTATGCATTCCCATTGGTTTATATATTAAATATGTGCTTTAATATACACATCTGCTCATCTGTTTATTTTATTGTAAAAGTTCAAAGTAACTATACTTCTATTAACTAAAGTGGCTTTTGAGACAGTTGAACAGTGTACTACTTTATTTCTTTACTAAAATCTAACCATACCAGCTCTGACTGCTTCTACAGAACATCCTATTGATTAGGTGTACTTACTAGGTGTAGCTTTTATCTACTCACATCAAAACTTAAAGGAACATTGAAGGATTTTGGCTCTCACATTTGTTTTCTACTCATCTGTGAGACACTGAGAGCATATTCCCCATTCTAAACAATATTGCTTAGAAATTAAATATTTACATTTAGGCTGTCAAGGCTGTCTATATCTCTAAATCCAACATTTTTCCTTTATCTAAATGACATACCATTTACTATAAAAAACTGAATGTATATACGTCACTATACTTTATATTTGAGTTCACTTACTTTGTGCACACTCACAGCAGTGTGCAGACTCAACTGTTCATTTTTGCAATATCTTAGACAATATTTTGGCAAAGAAAATCTTCAGTGCTAATCCAAGGTATTAGTGGCAATAGCTGTGAATTAAATTTACTTACAGAAGTGTTATTTCAGGAGAAAAGTACATTTTAGTCCTTTAGAAGTGGTTTCAGACCCTTCCGGTGTTCTGATACAATCAATGGTAAACTTGATTCCTGATTTAGGCAGTGTTCTTATGTCTACTAATACAATCAATGGTAAACTTGATTCCTGATTTAGGCAGTGTTCTTACGTCTACTAACGTTGTATTTAGAAGTCACTTAAGCGCACAGAGAAGAACACTAGTTTAAAGTATTAAAGTGCAAGCATATCAACTGATGCCATTTTACTATAAATGTTGTATGCATTCCCATTGGTTTATATATTAAATATGTGCTTTAATATACACATCTGCTCATCTGTTTATTTTATTGTAAAAGTTCAAAGTAACTATACTTCTATTAACGCCTAAAGTGTGGCTTAATTGAGACAGTTGAACAGTGTACTACTTTATTTCTTTACTAAAATCTAACCATACCAGCTCTGACTGCTTCTACAGAACATCCTATTGACTAGGTGTACTTGTCAGCTTACTAGGTGTAGCTTTTATCTACTCACATCAAAACTTAAAGGAACATTGAAGGATTTTGGCTCTCACATTTGTTTTCTACTCATCTGTGAGACACTGAGAGCATATTCCCCATTCTAAACAATATTGCTTAGAAATTAAATATTTACATTGCCAGAGGACACAAGGCTGTCTAAAAATATATCTCTAAATCCAACATTTTTCCTTTATCTAAATGACATACCATTTACTATAAAAAACTGAATGTATATACGCCATATATTTTATATTTGAGTTCACTTACTTTGTGCACACTCACAGCAGTGTGCAGACTCAACTGTTCATTAGTCGCTTTTGAACATCTTACAATATTTTGGCAAAGAAAATCTTCACAAGAATCCAGTATTAGTGGCAATAGCTGAATTAAATTTACTTACAGAAGTGTTATTTCAGGATAGTACATTTTAGTCCTTAGAAGTGGTTTCAGACCCTTCCGTGTTCTGATTGGATCAATGAGTTTTAAAAGTTCAAAGGTTAGAAGCTGGTGTTTGATACATTACATGAAGATAATAATATTATCATAGTGATGCAGTTTTACAGTGAGATTGAATATTCATTGAAAGTGAGCTTTTAATAGGCTCATGGCTGATTTACATCTATGAGACTGCTATAGTTAAAAGAATAAATAAACAAGAAATGTCATTTAAATTAATTCCACCATTTAAAGTTAATGCTTTGTCATTATACCATGTTTGTAACAGAATGTATGTCCTATTTATGCAGTAGTGCAAGCCATGCAGTTATCAGTAGTGTATTTCTTGTGTTTTATGCTGCATTTTCACAGTGCTTCAGTTTTTTAAGCATTTTTTGGAGTTGTTTTTAAAAGCTGACTAAAAACAATTATAAGGTAAAATGGCAACTAATTAGATCTCTGTATAGTGGCTTCTATTATTTATTATATGTTTGTTTAGACTTGCACTATTATATATCATCAATTTTAAATATAAAGGTCTATATGCAATAGTTATTGATGAATGCATGAGCAAATGGTTATAATTATCCAGACAAATATAATCATTTACTGAAACAATTGTATAGATAAACAGGTGAATTAAAATGAGATATAAGTCATATGAATTTATTGAAACAAGAAATTAGCAGAAATACATTCATTGGTGATTGTGTAATATTTACTTGAAGATAGGAAAATCCAATACAACTGCTAGCAATCTACTTAATGTATTTAACTTTATACAACTCATACATTCATTTTTATGTCTCTTTTAAGAATCCTTGAACTATACCAAAGTCTAGAATGAGACTTTCATGATGCATTATAATACATTTCAGCTACAGAGATGTTAATAGATCATATGGTGATAAGAGGGGACTAGGTTGTTATAATCTCTTTATTCTTGGGTGGAATATCTTTACTTATGAGGTGGATCATGTAAAAAGTCTTCTCTATAGCAAGTGTAACATGTTTGTCTAATCATGTTGCTGTTATACATATAATCAGTATTCAAACAATTTGGGAGGTACTCTGTGTAGAAAACTGTTCTTCCCTGTATTATATCTCATTAAGGCTTATAGCACTCCAGCAGGGCTATTAACACAGACTGCATCTTTACTAAGAATAGGTCCTGTCTGGTGTAATTGAAGTACCTTGGTTTACTATCATCAACTCATAAAAGGTGAATATATAAGTGTACTTTAATTGTTTCAGGCAGTATGACTATCTTATTTTCTATCTGTAAGTGTCCCTGTACAATTTGATCCATAGACATAGAATAGAATTACTAAACCATAATGAAAGATAATTAAATAGCCCGGTGTGTTGAAATACAATTAATTCTACTTTGTCTTTGCTTTTCTATATTAAGACATGCAAGTTGTTAATGGGCACCTAAAATATCAACATCGCATTAAATAGCAGATGGCTCTCATGCTATACTTGGCATGGGTCACGCTTGAGTACTTAGGGGACAACATAAAGTTGACTACATCTAGTTAATGTCCATGGACCAGACCAGGTAAAAAAAAAAAAACACCTGTATAGTAAATCAAAAATTCAGTGTGTAACCAATGTTTGGCTGTTAAGCATTTCATCTGCATCTAGCAATTCACAAGTTATAATCTTTGACAAAACTCATCACCAGTAATCCAGATGTTAAATATAAATTGCCAAAGTTATTAGGTTTGCTACTGATCATATTTCATCATTTGTGTTACAAACAAAGAAGGTGATTGGTGTTATCAGTTTTAAACCTTTACATATAATTCTTTTTGTTTGTTACGATTGCAACTTTGCATACGATCCATTGCTACCAATGTACTGTCCCTTAGATATGCTCTTGAAGAAAAACTTTGTTTACTGTTATCACAATCAGCTAAAAACTTGATTCCTGATTTAGGGTATAGTACTCTTACGCCTACTAACGTTGTATTTAGGAAGTCACTTGCTTACAGAGAAGAACACTAGTTTAAAGTATTAAAGTGCAAGTACAACCGATGCTATTTTTACTGCAAATGCATGTATTCCTATCATTATATTAAATATGTATGAATATACACATCTGCTCATCTGTTGGTTTTATTGTAAAAGTTCAAAGTAACTATATTTCTATATTAACGCCTGGGGCGGCCAATTGAGACAGCTGAACAGTGTACTACTTGGCCTTTCACTAAAATTCAACCATACCCGCCTGACTGCTTCTACAGAACATCCTATTGACTAGGTGTACTTGTCAGCTTACTAGGTGTAGCTTTTATCTACTCACATCAAAACTTAAAGGAACATTGAAGGATTTTGGCTCTCACATTTGTTTTCTACTCATCTGTGAGACACTGAGAGCATATTCCCCATTCTAAACAATATTGCTTAGAAATTAAATATTTACATTGCCAGAGGACACAAGGCTGTCTAAAAATATATCTCTAAATCCAACATTTTTCCTTTATCTAAATGACATACCATTTACTATAAAAAACTGAATGTATATACGTCACTATACTTTATATTTGAGTTCACTTACTTTGTGCACACTCACAGCAGTGTGCAGACTCAACTGGTTCATTAGTCGCTTTTGCAATATCTTAGACAATATTTTGGCAAAGAAAATCTTCAGTGCTAATCCAAGGTATTAGTGGCAATAGCTGTGAATTAAATTTACTTACAGAAGTGTTATTTCAGGAGAAAAGTACATTTTAGTCCTTTAGAAGTGGTTTCAGACCCTTCCGGTGTTCTGATTGGATCAATGAGTTTCTTGAAAAGTTCAAAGGTTAGAAGCTGGTGTTTGGATACCATTACAGCAGTTTCTCCATGAGATGAAGCCACTTATCATATGTAGATGCAGGATTTTTAAGGTGAGTTATTGGGAATATTCACTTGCAAAGTGAAGCTTTTGGTACAGTAGTCTTGCGGACATGATTTACATGCCGTGGATGAGACAATCTGCCCTATCTAGTTTAAAAAAGAAAAACATAAAACAAGAACAATGTCATTTAAATTAATTCCAGCAATTTACAAGTGTAATAGGCTTTGTATTAAAACATTACCCCACCATGATTTTCGCGCAGGAATGGGCGTGTCCTTCACGATTGACAGGGCTGAGTGACAAGCCATGCAGATTATACAGTGAGATGGTGAATATTCATTGTGAATATTTACTGTCTGGCCGTTTTTAAACACAGGCTTCATGCTTTTTTATGTTATCTTTAATTAGAGTTACTATAGCTTTTAGTACACGATATATAACAGAGATTAAATAAAGTTATCCTAATTTTCTACATTTATAAGTCCACCATTGAAAGCACCGCATATCCTGGGTGCTTTGTCACTTTGTACTTAACCACTTATTGTGTTGTAGGGTAAGAAGCAGGTCAGAAGGGCAGTATGTATGCAGTATCCACAAGTTCCCATTTTGCAGTCCATGCCCATAACCCGTGCCCCCCACCTTTCTTTGTTTTAATGTTGTGCAGTAATTGCTTTTGCAGGGGGGACCCTGCACCCCCCCACCTTTCTTTAAGCATTTTTCTGGAGATGCAACAAGCAATATTGTGAGGCAGTGGGACAATAAATACATACAATAAATGCAACAAAAAAGACCTCCCAGAAAGGTCGGCACACTTCACACCTTTACAGAATACTAATTTTAAGTCTGTGTAATAGTTTTATCGTGCAGCATATTATGTTTCAGCACCCTCCCTTTAAAAATTGTAATCCTCAGCGTAACAGTGTAATAGTTTTGCATAAATACAGCATATTCTATCTCCCTTTGAATAGGTAAATCTGTTTGGATCGGTACAGCATTTGTAAGTACGTTCTGGCAAATTATTGGTCTAAGATGTAACTTATTTTGATCACTGCAAATTGGAAATCCTGGTACTGGCAAATAAGGGAGAAAAGGCTTTGTATTGAAATAATTATATTTAGCATACTCAACTTTCTGAGGTTGGTTTTCACATGTTTATTCATAGCACTTTTTAAAAATAAACATGAGCAAAGTGCTGGGGGATTTGGGTCCTTTCTGCATCTGGTGGGTAATGTTCTAACACCATGTAATAGACACACCAGCATGACTGCTTTCTGTGTATTAAAGGTGAAAAAAATGATCGGATACAAAAACCAATCATATAAACAGATTTTAAGTGTATGACATGGCCAAACTCGCATATTTTAAATCCAAACAGCAGCAGTACAAGGCTGAACAGTGTATTTAGTGATTTAACAGCATGGAATATGTATTCTTCATCATCAATATATACAATTAAGCCTCAACGTTCACAAAGAAAACATCACCATTGACATTCCCCCCTTGTCTATATTAACTCAAACTATACAGAATAGCAGTGAAGTATCAGCCAGAATGTTATTTATCATATATTTATCATATGACTATAAAGATATATATATATATATATATATATATATATATATATATATATATATATATATATATATATATATATATATACACACACACACCTAAGCATATACACACATGCACATACATACTTCGAAAAATACATATTCATTACAGAAGCGGTAATTTTGCCAAAACAGACTAAAAGGCTACTTAAAGTTAGCTCAACAGCTGATCACTAATATTTAGATGACTTATGTAATAAGTTATTAACTTTTTTAAGTCACAAAGGAACAAGAGTGCATTATCTTTTCTTTTGTTGTTTTTGTTGTTGTAATTCCTGAAAGAAACATAAACAGTGTTTTGTTAACGGCAGTTTATAATTATTTATTTGTCTCTGGATTTTTTCTTGTTGCCTTTCATAGACCAATCACTTTTCGATGCTTGTCTTTTTAATGCAGAAGTAGTATCCAGTTGTTCCTCTGTAGATATTAAGTTTTTTTGTTGTACAAGAGTTGGCTTCTCCAAGGGTCTCGGAGGTCTTCTTTCCTTCTGGTAAGCAAATTCTTATTATAGCAGGGAATACCAGGTATATCAACTAGTAGCTGTATTTCTAAATACTGCACACATTCTGTAACTGAGTGTGCACACTCCATAACCTCTTAGTTTTCTCCAAAAAGGCAGCTTAGTTTTTCCTGAAGCTGTCTTATTTCTTTTCCCCAGAAAGCCTTTATCTACATATCTTGTATCCAAATAAGCCAGCCAATCTGAAATTGTAATGATTGATAACAGTCCTACCTCCATTTCTTTGTTTTTATAATCCCTCTTTTTCCATAAAACAAGAACAATGTCATTTAAATTAATTCCAGCAATTTACAAGTGTAATAGGCTTTGTATTAAAACATTACCCCACCATGATTTTCACAAGCAGGAATGGGCTACACACATGTCCTTCACGATTGACAGGGCTGAGTGACAAGCCATGCAGATTATACAGTGAGATGGTGAATATTCATTGTGAATATTTACTGTCTGGCGTTTTTAAACACAGGCTTCATGCTTTTTTATGTTATCTTTAATTAGAGTTACTATAACTTTTAGTACCACGATATATAACAGAGATTAAATAAAGTTATCCTAATTTTCTACATTTATAAGTCCACCATTGAAAGCACCGTGATATCCTGGGTGCTTTGTCACTTTGTAATTTAACCACTTATTGTGTTGTAGGGTAAGAAGCAGGTCAGAAGGGCAGTATGTATGCAGTATCCACAAGTTCCCATTTTGCAGTCCATGCCCATAACCCGTGCCCCCCACCTTTCTTTGTTTTAATGTTGTGCAGTAATTGCTTTTGCAGGGGGGACCCTGCACCCCCCCACCTTTCTTTAAGCATTTTTCTGGAGATGCAACAAGCAATATTGTGAGGCAGTGGGACAATAAATACATACAATAAATGCAACAAAAAAGACCTCCCAGAAAGGTCGGCACCCACACTTCACACCTTTGCAGAATACTAATTTTAAGTCTGTGTAATAGTTTTTATACGTGCAGCATATTATGTTTCAGCACCCCTCCCCTTTAAAAAAATTGTAATCCTCAGCGTAACAGTGTAATAGTTTTGCATAAATACAGCATATTCTATCTCCCTTTGAATAGGTAAATCTGTTTGGATCGGTACAGCATTTGTAAGTACACGTTCTGGCAAATTATTGGGTCTAAGATGTAACTTATCGAAGCTTTTGATCACTGCAAATTGGAAATCCTGGTACTGGCAAATAAGGGAGAAAAGGCTTTGTATTGAAATAATTACAATATTTAGCATACTCAACTTTCTGAGGATGGTTTTCACATGTTTATTCAAAGCACTTTTAAAAATAAACGTCATGAGCAAAGTGCTGGGCGGGATTTGGGTGGTCCTTGCTACTTTCTTGCAAGTGATCTGGTGGGGTAATGTTCTAACACAAAACCATGTAATAGACACACCAGCATGACTGCTTTCTGTGTATTAAAGGTGAAAAAAATGATCGGATACAAAAACCAATCATATAAACAGATTTTAAGTGTATGACATGGCCAAACTCGCATATTTTAAATCCAAACAGCAGCAGTACAAGGCTGAACAGTGTATTTAGTGATTTAACAGCATGGAATATGTATTCTTCATCATCAATATATACAATTAAGCCTCAACCAAAAAAACATCACCATTGACATTCCCCCCTTGTTGTCTATATTAACTCAAACTATACAGAATAGCAGTGAAGTATCAGCCAGAATGTTATTTATCATATATTTATCATATGACTATAAAGATATATATGTATATATATATATATATATATATATATATATATATATATATATATATATATATATATATATATATATATATATACCCCCCCACACACACACACCTAAGCATATACACACATGCACATACATACTTCGAAAAATACATATTCATTACAGAAGCGGTAATTTTGCCAAAACAGACTAAAAGGCTACTTAAAGTTAGCTCAACAGCTGATCACTAATATTTAGATGACTTATGTAATAAGTTATTAACTTTTTTAAGTCACAAAGGAACAAGAGTGCATTATCTTTTCTTTTGTTGTTTTTGTTATTGTAATTCCTGAAAGAAACATAAACAGTGTTTTGTTAACGACAGTTTATAATTATTTATTTGTCTCTGGATTTTTTCTTGTTGCCTTTCATAGACCAATCACTTTTCGATGCTTGTCTTTTAATGCAGAAGTAGTATCCAGTTGTTCCTCTGTAGATATTAAGTTTTTTTGTTGTACAAGAGTTGGCTTCTCCAAGGGTCTCGGAGGTCTTCTTTCCTTCTGGTAAGCAAATTCTTATTATAGCAGGGAATACCAGGTATATCAACTAGTAGCTGTATTTCTAAATACTGCACACATTCTGTAACTGAGTGTGCACACTCCTGCTACGTAATAGCAACCTCTTAGTTTGCTACTCCAAAAAGGCAGCTTAGTTTTCCTGAAGCTGTCTTATTTCTTTCCCAGAAAGCCTTTATCTACATATCTTGTATCCAAATAAGCACCTAAGCCAATCTGAAATTGTAATGATTGATAACAGTCCTACCCTCCATTTCTTTTGTTTTTATAATCCCTCTTTTTTCCTCAAAGTATTCTCTATACTTCTAAGGGTATCCTTACATTAGAAATCACTGCCTTTTCCTGATAGTTTTTTCTGCATGACTCACCTTGTTTCAACCTTTCCTAGTCCTTCACCTTTTCCTTCCTTCATATATCTCCTCCCTCAATTCCTTTTTTAACTCCTTGCTCTCTCCCAGAATGCTTTGTGCTATATATAACCTAGTGGTGCCTAGCGCCATTTTCAAACTGCTGTTATCCTCATAGGAACCCCCCAACATTATGTCTTAGAGACTATGCTCACTCAACAGGTATTTTACTTCAGTTTTATAGCTGTTATATTTTTCTCTCAGTATCTCTGTCTGACCACTGTCAATGTAGTTTGATGTACATTGAACATATTAGTCGATAAAAATGTGAATAACGTTTTGCTGTATGTTGAACACATTAGTTGCTAATTACTTTTAAAAACAAACACTGTTCTTTTTATGTTTTTCTTTTATCAGTATGGCTGCCACTATGTGCAGTGTCTTTATCTATTTTTAGCGGGTCTATATTAGATGAACGAAAGTTTATCTTTGCAAATGCTCACATGAGCGAATATTGCGGAACTCGAAACCGCAATTGTGAGATTGTGGTACAATGAAGATGGGAATATTTGCAGTTTCCTCACTGTAATGCGATCTCAGAGTTGGAATATATATTTGGGGGGTGTAGGGGGCACAGTCCCCCACAACTGCAGTTTCGAATACCTGGATATTCACTCATGTGAGCGTTCACTAAGATGAACTTTTGTTCATCTAATATAGACCCATTTTTAGCAGATATAAAGCCCTTTTTCTGACGCCTTGAAAAAGTAGTTATTGTATTATTTGGCCACTGTGTTTTAAAGTTTCCTAAAGAAGAGTTTGCACAGTATGTTCGGTAGCACTTGGCTAACTTAGTTCCAAATGTAGTAGATTGTTAAGCAGTTGATATCTGTGCTGTTATTACAAATACAAGTATTTTGCTCTGTGATTTCTGACCCTTTTAGTCTTGTTTTTAAATATGTGCTTTTGCATCTCCTGTTCCTTTCAATGGTATGCTTATGACCTATAAGATAAATAGGTTATCCTAACATTGACATGCTTTGTTATGATTTTTTTTAGTGTTAAATCTTAAGTGACCGCCTTAATTTTCTGTAGTCTTCATATATACTGTAAAACTATTTCTCTCTCCTTGATGTTTTACTTATCCTTATCCTCGGTTAGAAATCTGCCCTGGCCAGAACATCTATCCTATTGTCCCATTTGTGTGACAAGTTTCTTTAACATCCCTGGTGTCAGAGTGGAAAAGACACGATCAAACAGCTCACAACTGTTTTAATTTGAGTTTTTCTACTGCTAAATGTCTTAATAGAGCTTCTAGGTGACTGCTATAACTATATATCACAACATTTATATTGCCAGCATCCATATACTTGACTCGCTGTTAATATATCAACCTAGTGGCTGTATTTTTAAATGCCACACACATCTGTACTTGAGTGAGCACCCTCCTGCTACATAATCGTGGCCTCTTAGTATGGCCCTCCAAAAAAGGCAGTTTAGTTTTTCTGAAGTTGGCTTTTATTTCTTTTCCCCAGAAAGCCTTTACCTACATATCTTGTAACCAAATAAGCACCTAAGCCAATCTGAAATTGAAATGATTGATAGTCTTACCTTCCCCCATTTCTTAGTCTTTTCTAATCCCTTTTTGTTCTCATAATATTTTTTATACTTTTAAGGGTATCATTACATTACAAATCACTGCTTTTTACTGATAGCTTTTTCTGGATGACTCACTTCATTGTTTCTACCTGTTCCATTCTACATGGTCTCACTCCACCCCCCTACCCTACTCCCAAATCCAACCCACCCCCACTATCCCTAAATTTAAACTTAACTATCCCCTCCCACTTTGACATCACTTCCTTGCATTTCATGACAACGCTCCCCCTCTTTCCTCATCCTACCTGACCTCCTCTCTCATTTTCAAACATACCTCATTCATCATTACTCATACTTCTCAAGTTTTCACCCTATATCCTCTTTTGACCTCTGTGTATAACTTTCAATATTAACCTTGTTCTTATCTTTTCCTTCCTCAACCCATGTCATTGCTGTCGTTACAACACTCATCTTCTCCTAATACCCTAACGACCTTCCCACACCTTTTTTCTGAACTTTCCTGCACCTCTCTCTAACTCCTTTATACTATCTCCACCTTCTAAATAATGTAGTTTCTGGAAATTCTACCACTCTAGCTCACCTTACAACTGCTGTACAATACTCTAATCAAGTCATTGCAAATTTACATTTTTCAGTCACACACTACTACCACTTCCTTATTACCACTCACTTTCAAAGTATTTCTATTTTATTATACTCTGTCATACTGTACTGTAGCTTAACCACAACACCTATACTAGTGCACCAACAGCTCCTTTCTCCTCAAGTTAACCAAGAATCTGGCAATGCTCTGCTTAAGTATACATCTTACAACAATTCTCTAACTCTCCATTTATCCCATAATTCTCTAACACACTACATTATTTACTTTCCTAGTTTAACGTGTTACTCCTTAATCCCCTCACTTTAATTATTTTCTTTTTCTGTTTCTGTCATCCTACCTTATCCCTATCCCTCACACACAAATTTCACCGACCTCTACATCTACTGTATTCTACCACTCTCCACATTACGCTTTACCACTTACTTCCTAGCCTTTTTAAAATCTCTCCTCTACTCTTCAATAAACTCAAAATACTGTATTACCCCAGGCATCCACCAAAAGCCGAGCTCGTCTCTCATATCTCTTGAACCAAAACTAGCATCTCATAGCTGTTCAACTATCTGCTATTACTATCTGGGTAAATCCATCCCAGTCCAGGCCCAAATAGTACTCTCCCTATTTCCTTTAGTCATAGACCATCAAAACACAATAAACTCAAATTCATCTCTATAAATATAAGTAGCATATGTAATAAAATGACTGAGCTCCATGCTTGGATGACCTTATATTCTCCTGGCATACTCACAATCTCTGAATCTTGACTCAAACCTCACATTAAAGACAACGAGGTACTTCACCCAGGATTTAACATGCTGAGAACAGACTGTGTAAAGAAAACGCTGGTGGAGTTGCCATAATTTATCTACCCACCACTCCCTTACACCTTATAGCCATCCCATTACTAAATTTAGCAATGATGAATTACTTATCTCTAACCTTAAGCTAAAGAAACACAAAACTTAGAATAATCGTTCTGTCTATATCCCACCAAGCACTCATTTTTTATTCTGGAATATACTGTCCTGGGTATCCCTCAGATTTTCTCACAAAGCCATAATCCTAGATAATGTTAACATCAACTGGCCGAAACTCTCCCCACATTTCCCTATCAACCTCTTTGGCTTTTCCCAACTAATACATCACCCCACTTTCACCAGAAATCTAACCTCCTTGTCTCAACCTTAGACTGGAATTTAGTATCCCACCCAAACATCTATATGGAATCAGCAGTTCTCCCTGATGCTGTTGGTGATCACAGCCCTGCACTACCACCAGACGTATCTCTCAACCTAGCAAACACACTTAAGAACCCATATCTGACCTAACTAACTTCAATCCGCTTATCTTCTCCAATATTCTGAGCTCTATAAAACGGCCTTCCCTTAAATAATTACCTCTTGATGAAGCAGTAGATAATTTCAACTCAGTGTTTCTAAACATATTAAATGACCTAGCCCCTCCTAGAAAGAAAATATCCAAATCTAATATCTCTTCTTGGCTCTCATCACACACAAAATCCATTATACACAGCAGAGACAAAGCCTGGAAAACTTGCCTAAAAAATAAACCCTCTGTTAATTCATTACAATATAGAGACCTGCAAAATCTAGCCAAAAATGTATGCAAAGATAAAAAACTGTATTATTTGATCCTCAATGTATCAGCAAATCCAATCCTAAGATATTTTGGCAAACTATCAAAAACATACTCCACTCTGTACCACAACCTTTTACCAACAATAACACTAACAGTGCCTCCCAGTTTAATACATATTTCATAGAAAGTAATGCAACCATAACAAGCAACTTCTCTTCCACTTCTACTACCCTCATCTCCCATATCTGCCTCCCAGTTTCCTTTTTCCTCTCAAACCTGTTCCTACATTGTTCATTAAAAACATCCTTGGTAATTACAAACCCTGTTCTCCTTCCCCTGATAATCTTCCCAATAAATTTCTAAAAATTGCTGCTGGCTCTATAGCCTACCCTATCACTATACTCATCAACAGATCAATGAAGGAAGTTTATGTCCCTGGTCCTTGGAAAATTTACTACATTACTCAAATTCACAAGGCTGGGAACTCAACTGAGCTATCTAACTACAGACCTATTGATATACTGTTACCACTATCCAAAATTCTTGAAAAATGCATCCACAAACAACTCCTTAATCACTTGAATGAAAATAAACTTCTCTTCCCTCTCAGCACTGATTCTGGCCTGTACATAGTACCACTACAGCTCTACTGATTATAGTCAATAAAACCAGATATATGGCTAATTTTGTCTCAGACCTTTTCCTTGACCTCTCTAAAGATTATTTTACTATTTTTCATCCCAAACTCTTATCATATCTTTCTTTCTTTGGCTCTGCTGACCATACTACATTATGAACCTATGAACCTATCTTTTACAGTTATTTATCCAATAGTTACCAGTCTGTTAAATAGACTTTACTTCATACCCTTAGCTACCTGTCAGCACTGGAGTTGCACATGGTGTAATACTAGGCACTCTGCTCTTTAACATATTAATTAACAATCTTTCATCTACATCCAAACAAGCTACTCTTATACAGTATGCTGACAACACTAATATGTTCCTCCAATAATCCTACTCAGTTACAAACCTTCAAACCAGATGTCTTTAACTCCATTGAGAACTGGCTTACCAACAACCAGTTTTTACTAAATCCCAAGAAGACAAAACTCTTATTGTTCTTTCCAAAGCAACATTCTCCAGACAAACTAAACTTTAAATAATCCCCCGGATTCATGAAGCTCGGCGCAAGGTCCGCGTAAGGCTTGCACCGGCCGTGCGGCGTAGATGTGGAGTAGTCACGCCATATGCATATTAATGAAGGCGCGCAGCCACCACAGCCACGTGCATAGGAAATGTGCGCGAGTGCAAGGGGCGTATCGAAGTTGCGCAGGGAGGTGTGTCAATGTTTGCTTTCGAGGAGCAACCTAAACTGCTGAATATTATATTCTGCCAGCAATAGTAATCGTACCTATCAGTGTCCATGGAGACTGAAACGTATGCAAAGCAGAGCCGCTGCAAACAGAAAATGAAGACTCAAACACAAATGCACGGTAGGGAATAACGGGTCCCTACCCATGAACAAATGACAGGAAAACCGTGTGCCTGTAGTCCAATGTACTGTAGATAGCTATACCATGTGGAAGTGAAACATATCAGATGTTAGCGCGCCGCCAGTAGGCACGCCCAGTCCAACGGAGAGGGTCACCAGCCGACCCATAATTTGAGGGAGGGAACATAGCTGTGCAGATGTGTCCATAACAAAATACACGAGGAGAAATGTAGATATAGGTAGTGACCGTATGTCTGAATCATATCCCACAAGCCATGTAATAGTCACATACAAAAGGTATGTCCATATTTCACATACCAAATGTGATAGGAAATAGCATACACATGTAAACGAAACAGAAGGAGCATATAAATGAGCCATAACAACATGGACACATGTAGGCCAAAAGGAACAGTATGATCCATACCATCAACCAAGATTACCACCTGTCCCACTTTGCGAGCGACAGTCCCTCTGTGGGCAGATGTGTCCTGACACAAACATGTAAAACTGGCAAATGTCCATAGAATATAGGACATAATTCCTCCATAGATGTCATGCAATAGTTGCATTAAACATAATTCACTGGACGTATAATACAGAAATGTCATAACAAACAGAATAAGATACCGAAATGCTGCAAGAATAAGTTTAGATATAGGCAAGAATTGTAAGTTCTATCTGCCGAACTGACCATGGGTATGTGTCGGCCTGTAAAATATGCTGTACTCACCGCAACTGTCACAGTAGGGTTGCCACCCTTACAAACGGCCAAAGTGGGACATGTTTGGTACAGACATCAGACTGTACAGGCCGACACATACCCACGGCCAGTACAAAGGACAGAACATAACTGTTTTGCCTACAGAACAGCGTATTCCTGTAGCATTTTAGTTGCTTAGTCTGTTTCTCATAACAGTCAGGTATTTTAGATACAGAATTAACTGTTTAATGCAACTATCACATAAAATATAAGAAATATGTTTGTCCTAAACTCCCAGGACATTTGCCATGTTGACAATTACATGTCAGGACACAACTGCCCAAAGAGCGACTGTCCCTCGCAAAGTGGGAAAGGTGGTAACCCTTATGTCACACTGTGGACAATTGAAAAGGTGGAAACACAACCATTGACTGTGGGCAGGCAATGTCCACAACAATTGGGCATGTGTAAGGAATAGCTTTGACATAGGAAAAGGTGCCATCCTACCAATGAGTAGAACAGGCTGGCAAAATCCGGAAGGCAGCTGTATAATCCGAACGTGTATGTGACACAGTCGAATGGGTAGTACCTGGATACACCAACCAAGTAATGAAAGTGAAGTAAGGGCATGTACCTATGTGCATGAGGTATAGCATGTAGACAGAAAACATGGCAGGGTAGTCCACACGACCATAAAGGTACCCAACACATGCAGGGTAGTCAGTGTGTAACTCTGGCCATGTCATGGGCCAACAACCAAAGTAGTGCTCTACGGGGTGTGAGTAATTCGCGTGTGAGGGGTGTGTGTTTAATGGTAAATTCCTCAAAGGCGATACTTGTGTCATATGCAGCAAAGGTGAACCAGAGGTGTATGAGGGGGCAGCAGGTGAAGTGGAAAGAAACACAACTTCATGCAGAAACAGCTGCAAGACAAGCAGACAGGCCATAGTGTAGAACACAATCCCACAAACATATGAAGATGGAAATATGCGAGACAAATGTATACATACGGCACCATCACATACCCACAGATTGGTCCTGATGGAACTGGCCATAACAAACACAACACACCTGGATGCATAATAGCCTTCCCAGCATACCCTCCACAACACACAACCTGCCACCATACAAGAATGTCCACCAAATCCAGCCGTACTTGGTCCACTAGTTTGTTGCAGAAAGAGCTACACACAGTGACCCCTACGCATATGTAGTAGGTATTGTCACCCTAGGCAGTGTCAGGATTGCAAACCATGTATCCCCTGCAGGTAAAACCTGGATAACAGTACACATGGCTGATGTGACCTTGACATGTAATCTGCTGACTGTGTGCATTAACATGCATACATGTCTGACACAATGGTGTCCTGACACATGTAAAGCATCATAATGGGCATCACATTGCAGTGTTGTCTGTATGCCCTACAGATAGAATCATGTTTAGCAAATGTGCATGAGCATTGAAGGGTAGTGTGAGCCGTCTACATTGCTATACAGTGTGAAGTACAGATACTGTGCCATTGCATGGCATCATGAGGCATCTATATTGCTGCACAATGCATAATATGCACAGATTGCATAGCCATAACTGCATGCATACCCATGACATAACTGTGGATTGTGACCCACGATGCTGAGGTGTATACACACCAAACCATGCTGTGTCAAGTGACAGGTCAGAGGAGAACCTACAGATGACACCCCTGCACAACAACTACAGGGTCTTAGCTGCCTGGCAACCATGTCCACACATAGTGGACATGTCAATTCATCATTTCCCACAGAACATTGATGTACCACACACACGAGGTGCACAGCTAACGGTGATGTCCTACAGCAGCAAGGGAAATGTACAGTATCTGTGGCCTGATGTGGTGTCAATGTCTGTGGAAGCTGTACAGGTGACTACTGTCATGCTATGACACAGTCATGATGTTTAACAGATCTTATATGGTAGACGTCAGTGACACCTCCACTAGCTGTACACATGCTTTTAGGATGTCCAGTGTACCACATCAACTGTATAATCTGTCAACTAAGGCTATAATTGGACCATGTGTGGACAATGTGCAACAGGGTGTGTACACATCACATCTACTGTGTGGCTATGTGTCTCTGGCCATCCTCCATGGCCATGTGTGCACATGTGTTGACCAAATGTGTGTGATGGCCATCTCACATGTCTGTGTTGTCCCATATGACATACACCCATAGATGTCAGATATGTCACCATCCACATGGCTATGCCGACAATGGGTTGTATGTTTGGTATGTGGGGTATGGGTCATGGGATAGTGTGACAATATTGCAGCCAGAACACTATGTGTCTGGGACATGTCAGATGGCACATCACAATGTGTGCACCCAATGCAGGGGCATATAACACAATGGTGACACCTATGGGCTGCCCATATCACAGCTCACTGTGTGGTACTGTTTGCGTACCACACATGTTGTTCCACTGCACACTACATATGCCTCCATTGTAGAACACCTCCACTGTTGTATGCACAGCTGACCACACATATAGCAATGACAACTACTGTGGTTTCAAGTCGGTGTATCATTTCATTTGTATATATTGCACATGGGTGGCCTGTGTGAATGATGGGTGATGCGACCTGTATATCGTGACTGTAACAAACATCAAGTGTGCTACTGTTAATTGGCCACATGGCAAATAGATCTATGCTTTAACATGCCTGATACTGATGACAGTCTCACCCTCAACAGACTCATGTCTGTGCGGCACGCCAGAGGTACCTGTATAGGGGTGACACAGCAGTATGAACATTATCCCTGACTGTCTGACAGCCACAGGGTGCACTGTGCATGTTAACACATTCACCTGTATAATAGCATATAGTGTGCACATGTGTGCATACACAGGGTAGCATACTGTAGTATGCAGCATGTGTGTCCACATACCTTGCATATGTTGTTACTTTACATAATGTACAGTGACACATGCAACTAAATGGGATATAATGGCCATATGTGCAGTACTGACTTACCAGGCAACTCCAGGCTCATTGGTTGGGAGACACCCACCTCCACGATGGCAGCTAGTGTGTGTGGATGCTGTTCTGAGGGTGTCCGCAGACTGGCCAGTAGCTCCTCGATGTGTGTGAGTGGGGGCTGGGTTGGTGGCCCACCACCTGTTCCACCTTGTTCCTTGGCGATTGCAGTGGCATGCTGTTTTGTATGTCGTATTAAGTCCATGCAGTATCTGCGCACCTGCTGGTAGATGCGGTTATGGCCACCCACATCGTTCACCCTCCTGCGTAAATCCTGCCACAGGTCATTCCACTGCTGGGCATGCTGTGGCACATGGCTGAACACCTCATAGTTCTCATGGAGGCATGGGATGAGGACATCATCTTCCTGGTGGTAGTACGCTGGAAGGCGTGTACGAGGCATTATCTGTAAGACATAATGATGGTGACAGGTCACAGTTTCAGAGATGTACAGAGATACTGATGCACATACATTTCTATGACATCTAGTACATCTGCACAGTAATCTTTGCAAATCATCATGACACTGACAACTGACGTGTTTGTGTCACAAACATTTAACACCCGTTATGCATTGGATATCATCACCATATATGTGTGTCACCTCATTACAGTGTTCATAGTTCATGTGAATGCTGTCTTGAAGTGGGCATATCTATTTGCCTGCCCTGGTGTTCTTACCTATCTGCACATGCCTGGATGTGTCCACGGTACTGCTGTTGACCTTGATGTTGTGTATATGTCACATATCAACACAGACACAGCCTTAATGGACTTGAGCAGTGGCAATGCACACATACGCATGGACACCTGTACATGTATGTGTTTTGCCATATACATCTACACAGCACTGTACAGCTGTTCAACATCCTGCCATGGATCACCTGTGTTGCACATGTGATAGACATGGGACAATAGCTAGTTGGACATCATTTGCAGGTATGGTTATCAACCATAGCTTGTATGGGCAAGGTTTCCCAGCTGTAACAGACAGCCAGTATGCCACCGCGAGGTGCATCAGTGCCGTATTACTGATCCGGACAGCTGATACTGCATCTACCATGTGGCCATCACACCATGTATGACTGGGATGACATGTGCAGCTTTGATGGACAGGGTTGCATGGTTTGGTGGGATATGTCACATGTATGGCACAGGGATCTGTCCAGCATGTGGCGATCCTAGTATTAGGATGGTGGCTGTCCATGACGTATGTCTTACAGATCAGGATATGGACATGTAGCATGCCCATCACCATGGTGTAGCAAATGTCTTTATGCAAGGTAGACAGCATGCTGTGTAGTGGCTGTGAGGATTGTGAAGGCTGGTATCGCCCATCCATGCATGGCCATTACCCCTTAAAGGTGATATGTGATCCAATATTGGTCACCACAGTGCTGTATATGCCTGTCCAATGATCTCCATGCTCATGGATGGCACACTGTCATGACATGGGTACCTCGTATGACTACCCAAGAGGCCTGGAGATGTCACCAAGGCAGGGAGGTGTACTGCACAGCACCATCCCTTACACAGTGTCCATAATGTTGACCACGGCCTAGGTGGTAGTTAATGGATACAGGGATGTTCACCTAGCGGTGACAATGCTGATATCATCCATTAGAATGTGCACATATGTCACACACCTCACCCACACAGCCCATTCTGTATGTTGTTCACAACACTGACACAGCTATTCCTCATAGGTCATGGCCATTCACATCTTTACATACACAGATGCCTAACATTTATCTGTGTGGTATGGGCTATAATGAGGGTGGAGTACAACACGTTACCCTGTTCTACTGTAGCTGGCACTGGTGTGATATGCACATCACTCTGGCACCTTTTGTAGTTTTGAGTCTGTCAACATGCACTGGTAGAACACTCCTGTGACATACTAAGGTATTTGTAATCAAACATCCGTACTGTCTTGTACATCTGTACTGTTAACATCTACAGTGATAATGGTTCATGGACATGCACACCATACTCAGCAGGTGCCACCCATTATGACTGTCGTCACCACTTGTGGGTTGATATTATCCAACACCCTATCTGTATTGTATGGTCATGCTAGGCACTTGTTCAGAAGTTGAGCTTGTCATGAGCTACTGATTGATATAGCATCCATTCCACACCATTTCCCACAGGTACACTGGCTGTCCTAAAATTTCAAGCTTGCTTATGGTGCAACAGCTGTTGTACACATGTAACGCGCAGATCCTGTGAGACATCGTTGTATATACAGGCATGTCCGACTGTCACGTACCAGTGCTATTGCCTGTCTATATGATGGATATGTCGTACATGTGGCAATAGAGCAATTGTCTCGTGTACACATTCAATGCTCACCTCCCAACATACGACACTACAGCCTGTGGGGGATGCACTTATGCAGCCCTGCTGGGGGTAATGCTGTCACAAACCCTGGCTGCATCTGACAGTCATGTGGGGATGTGTAACATTCGCAACACACCCCACTCATCACATAGTCTCACATGATCTCCACCACAGGCCACACATATGAGGACAACATGTGCAGTACCTCTCCATACTCTGTGTAGGCAACAGAGGCAGCCCCCATCATGGAACACAACATCACCAACTTATAGCCCACAGACTCATGTGTACCCATCACATACAGCCAATAGGGTGTTATAACGTACACAACACACCAGTCATAGGTGAGTCTGTAGGCGGTCACACTGCAGCTCCACACAGCAGGCTACACAAGGTGATAGTTGCTTACATCTTGCTGTTGGGTAACTGGTCCTGCAACATAACCTATGCACCCATGCCACACCTCACCAGGTATGATGTGACTGTTATTCTCCATGTTAGTGTGACTGCCCTGAGATGCCACTTCACATACTACGTGTGCAGGGACATGCGATAGCTCACCAGTTTTGTAGCCCTGAAGGTGTGGGCCTAGCCCTGGGGAGCATTATGCATTCATCCGGACCCAATACCACTGTACAATGACTGACTGTGTCACTTCAACAGTTGCCTATGCTTCTGCTGTCATTCCACAGGCATCTGGTATCTGTCCGCTTTGACTGACCTGGTCAAACACAATGCTTTGGCACAGATGACCTGCACCTGTCAGCCCTGTGAGTACAGATCACATGTAAGGCTCTTGCTGCTTCTAAACTGCCTGTCTTGCACAGTTTCCAATAACAGTCACTGACAGAATGGGAACTGGCAAGCAGGGCATGGGGTCATGTGACACATTGCTTGCATCTTCCTCTGTGATGCACGCAGGCAAGGCACACCTTATAATGCACCACTCCAATATCTGTGCAGTGACTGGGACCTGCCTCTAGGCTTTGCAGAGCACACCTGCAATGACAGGTTATAGACAGACCATACCTTACAGGCACATACCTGGACCAGCACACCCACAGCTGGGTGTTCCCATATCCCAGTATGTTGTACACACATCCTGGCTAGTTACTTAGCACAATGCATCAGAGGTGCTCCACATGCAACTAATTGTGTCTGGAACCGCTATACACATTGTAACAAGCTACAGATTCAACAACATACCCCATGGTTACCAGACCTCATTTCTTGGTGTACTGGACAGTAGGGCTCAGACAACTACTACTGATGTGTGACTGACACTACCACACACTTAACTGGGATAGCCACTCATGTACCGACACATCCATGAGTCATAACCTCCACTCAACTGGATCAACCCATACACACCACCTCCAAGACCAACATTAACCTTGACATGAACACTACCAACATGTGACTGGTGTTCCACACCTGGGGTTATCCCCTCATTGGTGGATTCCATATATATGCTAATCAACCTTGTTAGCCACATCCTGGCACCACACCCTTCATGGCATACACAGTACATGAGTACTACAACACCTACTACAGATGTCTTATGGCAGCAGTTGTTAACGTCATGACACGTGTGCAGATGGACAATGCACTTACAAATGCTGAAACATACCCCACTGCACTTCATTAGCACGTACACGACTGCATGGATCATGCTACTCCACACAGAGCCATGATGGTACACACCAGATAACAGACGACACTCTGGTGGACATAATGTACAACAACAGGTGGAGGCAGTCTGGTGGACATAATGTACAACAACAGGTGGAGGCTGTTGCACAGTATTGTACAATCCCATGGGTGGGATAGCTCACTGGTCAGCCTCGGTAGGGCCACGGGATCCCTCATCACATACTCTAAGACTAGCTACGTAAACATTACTGCAACACTTTCTGAGGTGTACCACAAGGCATTATGGTGGTATGTCAGTAGTCGTTGGCAACACCCACATCTGCTCTCACATACAACAGATTACAGATCCAGGTGATGTTGGCAACATGCTGGCAGATGGATTCAATGCTAACATTACACCCTTTCACTCACTACAGGGCCACAATCCATGCAGGAACATTGCGGTGTCCCTGCGGTCAAACCTACACAGTACTAATCTGCACTCTATATGTCCTGGGACACTGGCCCCATGTCACCTTCCAAAGTCCCAGGCTGTGATGTCCACAAACCTCTGGACGATATGTCTCCCCACTAGGCCGTCATATTCAGTTATAGCCTTGTATCAGATATTGTAGCCCCTGAATGGCACACAGCAACATTTATCACACTCCACACAGCTGGCACCACAATGCACGAGTGGGACTATAGTCCTACACACCTGACTGGACTGTTCTGCACAGCTATGGGGCACATCATCAAGGATGTCATTCACAGAGACATTGTTGGGCTCCGGTCCTTTGATGCCACCCAGGTTGGACTTGTTAGGGCCAGAACATGGCCTCTACACCTGGTGGACTCCTTTCATACAGTTACCAGGGTAGTTGATGATGGTACGGAAGTCCACACATCCTACATTGTCCTCTCATTGCCTTTCAGCACCGTTCTCCATTCTGGTATTGACAACATACACATTCACCTACACATCGTACCCTATGTCTCAGGATATTATGCAATGTGGCTCATGGACAGGACACACACAATGAGGGTAGCATACCATAGTACCTACTGCATTTCAGTTACGTTTGCCATACCACATTCCTCAGTCATTGGGCCCCACATGTTCAGTATGTGCTTCCCTGAGGTACAGGCTAGCACAGAGGGACTTTCCCTGCCTAGCTTTACAAACCCCTGCATACAAAGCACCATGATTGATCCACCAGCTGACACTGACTCCATCCATACGGTGTCACTGTGACAGATACCTGATATGAATATCATGGCCTCAAGCTGCATGACACAAGGTGCATGAAATCACCTTTGCATTACACCATTCACCCACTGACTATCACATAGGTGGTAGTCCCCTACATACATGTCACATTGTACATGTTTGTAGTACACATGTATGTCGCACCCACTCCTGTGGTTACCGTATTGCCACTGTGGCATGGATATCCTTCTACGTGGCCACACTTATCTGTACTGGGTGTGTAGCTGGTACATAAGCACCCATTGTACCTCTAAACCTAAGACGTCTACACACATTCAAGGGTACACCACCCCATTTAGGGTGTACCTTACACAACAGCTACAGCTTTACATACCACACCATTAACATGCCATGACGTTTACTGAGCTCCGACAGTTAAAGTATGCAGCTAAACTATGGAAACTATGTCTGTACAGATTTGCATACTACATACTCAGGGGTGACCTCTGCTGAACAGACAGGGCCCATGTCCACAACAATATTAATGGATATACTCCACATACACGACATAAGCAAAAGCCACTGTGAGCAACATGCTCATGGACATGTGCACACATGCAACAATGAGTGGGATGTGCTTGAGGGTTACATTCCCAAACTGGTCACTCACCTTGCTTTGGAACATGAGTCCTATGTACATCAAACAGGGACACTCAGTAGCACTGTTGATGTGATACCTCCCTTGGTGATTGGGAGACACATGTACGCCAGGGATCACTGCAGGGGCTGTACTGTGCAAAGGTGCAGGTAACACATGGCTCTGCTGTTCACAGGACACTACCCTAGAGAGGTGCCACTGGTGTGAACACTGTAGTTGTGCTTACACATAGACTTGCCAGACTGCATAGAACCCTACTATGAACCTGTGAAGCTATTACATGCCCTGTGTACATGGTTACTTGGTAGCCATTCCATTTAGATTAGCTATTATGCTATTGCAATGTCCCATGCCTACAAGCCATATGTATCCTTTTATTGTACATGCCAATAGACGATACCTTTGGTATGCATGATATGCCTGTTATGCTGTGTAGAATATCTGACATATCTACCTACAGTACTATACATTACACATATTTCACATAGTATCCCATAATGCAAAGCATACTTGCACGGCGGGACTACCTTAGACATGTCATTGTTGTTATATGCCTATACACATGCCTACTGTGACAGTATAACAACATATACTATCCCCTGCTATGGCATGTACTTGTTGGACATACCCTACCACTGACAGCGGGTTGTATGGAAATGTTCTGTTTAAAGCCCTCATGTAGCATCCCTTGTGGTGTCTGTGATATGTACCTTGTGGCCCACTGCTGAATGCACAGTTTCTACATGCGTTAGTATACTAAGCAAGACATCACTACATAAATACCTTTTCCCACTTTATGCCTTGTGGACACTTTTAATTAATGCAAACCAGGCTATACATACAGTAAATAATTAATAAAAAACATGCTATACATAAACATACATACCAAATGTTCTACATACCTTGTTATCATTACAGACTTTCATCTCTATCTCTCTCACACTGCTTAAACAGGTAGTTTGTATGAGCATACGGTTTGAATGTCTAGCAAGTCATCCTTATATACATTGATACCTGTAACATGTGGTTTCCTCCTGCCAATTGGTGTTCATGAGTGACTGATTACTTGCATATCAGCTGTGCAGCTACTCCATTCGCCAATTATGCCAACAGTGGGGTATAATTTAATTCTCCACTTGGGCATTGCCCATTTGCCCTACCTTCGGGGAGACAGCCTGTATTGTGTTTTGTTATGTGTAATTGCAACTGCTATGCATAGAGACAATTATACTTTGGATTCATGTCCCCCGTGGATTGTGTGTGACAGCTAGAGTATGTGGTTCAACATGTGGGTGTTCCTGTCATCCCAATGTCTAATAATGGACTATTGCAAACAAACCCTGTAACATTGCCGTTTGTTCCATTATATAATGGCTGCAATTTTGCATGGCGTCTTTTATTGTATCTTTCACAAGGTAAGTTGATGGCTCTGCAGATGTAATTGACTATCTGGATGTCTGTGTTGTTATTGCAGTCTGTTTTGCTATAGTTTCTAGTGTGGGGGATGTCAGTGGGTGTACGTAGCATATACAGGTTTGTGGGGCTTGCTTTTCTACATATTTCATATATATTTGTGTGGGCTCCGTCCCTAATTAAAGAACTATCAGTTAGTAGACTTATGTTACGGGATTGTACATTGGGCCATTGTTAAATGGTTTCTATATAGTATGCAGGTGAGGTTGATAAATCCATAACTCCGGAATTGCAGCAATATGTAAAGGGATATGTCTAACTGACAGCTATCCCATGTATTTCTGTCCCAGATATTTGCAGTCATTGCAGTTGTGTTGGTAACAGAACCTCTTTGCCATGGGTTGCCACCTTTTCATATGGCCATTGTTGGACACTTTGCGGGACGCACAGTGGTGTTTACAGGCCAACACATAGCCGTGGTCAGTACACAGGTTAGCACATACTTTTATCCTCAATACATACCTATTTTGGGACTTTGGCTTCTTATCATATTGCATGTAACATTTACATTTCTTATATACAGGCATAACTATTTAATGCAAATATTACATTATATATGGGACATATTAATGTCCTACAATCCCGGACATTTGCCCTTTGTACTGTTTTATATCAGGACACACCTGCCCAGGGAGGGGCTGTCCCGCCTAATGTGGGATAGGTGGTAACCATATGCCTACAGCTAGCTATACCCACACCTACCATAATGATCTACCTCCGAGTTGGCACTAACAGACACATGATGCGGACACACACACACACACATTACAGTCACACAGAGATGCACACGGCACCCTCAACACACACATACATAGACTACGATGCTCACAAACACAGTTGAACACAGTACCTACGTGGACTGCAACACCGGCAGCGGTAACTAAATGTCCCTTCATATCATCATACTATTACTCGCAGTTGTACTGTTCCAGTACTGTGTTCTTTCAGTGTTTCAGCCTCATGGTTATGCATGTTGGTTTGTTACACATTCCATAGTTGGCGGTATCCTATTTATTTGTACCGCCGAGGTGTTATGAATGTCATTGACCTATCTATATATATTTGCAGATATCGCTGACTCCGTATATTTCAACATATATCACTCTATCGCCCTTTCTATCTGTATTGTGTACATAGATATATATATATATATATATATATATATATATATATATATATATATATATATATATGTGTGTGTGTGTACTTGTTGGTGTATACTGTTTCCTGGACTCCGCACATTTGTGTCTGTACCTGTCACATTACACACCTGCCATAGGTTAGGGTTACCAGCTGTCCCTCTCTGCGAGGGACAATCCCTCTTTGGGCAGTTGTGTCTTGCACAATATTTGTGAACATGGCAAATGTCCTGGGATTTTAGAACATACTTATTTCCAATAGTTTATGTAATAGTTGCATAAAACAGTTACTCTGTATCTGAACCACCTATATGTTCTAGAAACAGAATAAGTAAGTAAACATTACAAGAATGAGCTTTTATCTAGGCAAAACAGTACAGTTCCTTCTGCATTTTGTACTGGCTGGGTGTATGTGTTGGCTTGCAGACATCTGAAGTATGTCCCACATTGGTCATTTGAAGAGGTGGCAACCCTACCATAGGTACATCTTGCCTAGCAAGAGTGTTAGGTGATTCTATACATGATTGTGTGTTCTACACCTGGCAGTGGTCGTTGTACCCTTCAGAGCAGGTGCTATTAGTACAGGGGTGAATAATGCTGGTTTCACCTGTTCTGGACATCATTGACCATGATTTGCGCGATATTCGGTGTAGCTTATCCCTGTTTCGCGCATGTCCATATAGTCATATTTAAACGCTGCTTACCAGCAGTGGGCAATGCATATTCCCGGTAATGTGTGTTAAACATGATCTGCTGTCCTGCATCCAACATGCATTACTCGTACCTTTGGGATTACGTTACATCCCTTGCAGGACATGGGACCGGGAACATGCACGACGGTCACTGCATTTAACATATGGCCATCTGGGATTTGTACACATGTTATGTCGTTTTGTACATGGAGTATACTACGGCTGTTACTCCATACTGCACTCACATGGGTAACTCAGTTAGTTTACATATTGATGAGTCCAGTTAATGGTATGTTCATGTGATGTTTACTGGATGTGCTCCGGGATTGGGTATGTATATCTCAGTGAGCCATACACGATACTGTGCTACACCTTCAAATGACCGTGGGTGGAGCATGCTGGGGTGATGAATACCTGTCATGGGTACACCACATGCCTTGACACAACATCCATGATTATATTATGTGCAGCCCCTCATTAACACAGCAGGGACTCAGTGCTGAGTGTGTGCAGAACAGTGCTTATACACATGTGCTCCCACGATTGCCTCTGCTCCTCTACGCGACAGTTGGTTACTCGATGTTGTGGCAACAGTGGACACTGTTTGCCCCATTTGGTGTATGGCCTCTGACAGTCGGCCGTGAACCTACCGTTGTACCTGGGAACCTATACACACAGCACCACCATATGGTGTAGGCGCATCTACTGTTCAGGTGTTGACATTCTCTGTTCCTATAGCTGTTGTGTGTACAATGTTTGAGGGCTGCCTATGTGGGATTCACACAGTGGGCCACCTATACATTACAATTTACAGGTGGTCGTGCTTGTGTGCCATCCATTTTACTGTGTGTGCAGGTGGAGAGTTGTGTCTGTCTGTAGGGGCCTACACTGTCAGAGTATGTGCTATACGTTCCCTCTTTGCCAAGCAGTAGGCATATTGGGCATGCCTCCGTCTGCCTACTGGGGCTGGCACAGTGTGTTCGTGGTCTGAATCCCTCTGTGCCTGTGATGGCCTTGGCAATTGAGGTGGGCTATGAGGGCCTTCACCATTTTGTCCCTGCTGCAGCTGTTTCCGCAGGATCATATTATGTAGCATGACACATACTATGACGATGTGGGCACACGTGCCTGGAGAGTACTGTAAGGCTCCACCAGATGTGTCCAAGCACCTGAACCGTGATTTCAGCATCTCGAACACCAGCTCTATGATGATTCTAGTTTGTGCGTGTGCCTCACTATGGCATTCTTGCATGGGTGTGTGTGTGCATTTCTGATGGGAGTCATCATCCATGGCTCCAGTGCATAGCTAGCCTCCCCCATAAGGGGGCCATGTGGGATGTCCCCCCTGACAAATACCTGATACAGCTGTGAGGCATGCCAGATATTGGAGTCATGGTAGCTTCTAGGGCTGCCAGCACACACATCCATGATAATGCCCTGGTCATTGCACATGACCTGGCAGTTGATGGAGTGGAGTCCCTTGCGGTCTATGTAGCACCTATCATGCTCACCGGGTGGTGACTTGATTTGTATGTGCGTGCAGTCTATCGCACCCAGTACCTCTGGGTAGTGTGCCACATGGTGGAAGTGACGCATATTGCTGGCCAACTCCTCCTGAGTTCGGGGGAAGTATATATGCTCATTGGCATGTGGTAACATGGCATCCAGGAACTGGTATAGTACCCTGGATGCTGATGCCTGTGAGATCCCCATTATATCTCTAGTTGGTCTTTGAAAGGTACCTGTGGCTAGTATTCACATGCTTACACATACCTTCATGTCCACTGGGATGGGTTCCCCTTTGTTATTTCTGGTTCTCAGGTGTGGCCGGCACAGCTCCACTATTTGCTGTAAGATGTCCCTGTCCACTCTGTAATGCTCTACTATCTCCAGATCATGTAGCCCCTGGTAGGTTACCCTTGGTCTGAACACTCTTCTCCTCCTCTGGGGCCTGTGGTGGTTCTCGGCATCATCCTCCACAACACCGTCAGTCTCTAACACGTGCTGATGAATCACAGCTATGGCAGCTCCCAACATGTACATTTTAAAAGTTCCCCATGTGTTTACACCTATGGTGCATTGTTTGGGAATTCACAGGTGTGTGTAGGGTGCTTTCACACTTTATACTATTGTGCTGTGAACACCGATGATGTCATAGGGTGTGTATGTACGATCGTAGCTACAGGGTATCGTATGTGTTTTACTACCGGAACTGCTATTGTGGTGTCTTTGGTGTTGAATTACATTTGGCTGCTGTGCATTACCTCTTGATCTTCCCTTTACATTTCTGCACGTTCCACATAACATTTTCTGGCATGCATCCAGCAGCCTACTTTCATTTGTACTTTCCTAGACCTGGTATATCTTGCATAATGTGTGCTATTGCCGGTCTACTGTTGGTTTGCTTTGCTCTGCTATGACAGATCTCCTATCTTTGCAATCCAATGCCTCCCCTCCTTTCTTTGCATTCCGATTCCTCCCCTATCCTGTTTTGCAGGTTTCTGCGAGCAGACTTGACAGCTGCCGTCGATTGGCCGCCGTGTGTTGATTGGTGTTGATTGCTCATTAGTACGCCAATTACCCTACTTCGGCATTTCCTTCTTTTCTTCCCCTGACCTTCCTGTTTGTGCTATTGATCATGCCACATGCATCCGCTTACTAGGTTTCGGGCACGTTTTCATCCCTGTACACATGCGCTTTTGGGCATCATGTGTGCTCTCAACTAAATGATTCTATACCTTCCTCCCCACCCGTGTCCTGCAGTTTTGCTTAGCAACAGCCAGGCCAGTTTGCATTGCTCCAATGTGCTTACTGCTACGGTGGCACACCCCTCTGCTGATGTCATGTATCTCCTCTGAGCCACTCCTCGGTATTATAGCGCTGTGCCGTATGGTTCAACCTTCTTCCGGTGGGACATTTGCGATTCAGTATTATCTGCCGCATTTGCATGGCATTGACTACTAATTCATAGTTACTGCACCGAACACTGTCGCAGGCTCTTAGCAACCCTTGCACCTTGGTTGTGGTGTTCCATACCTACCATTGTGTATTATGGTGTAAACCTGATTTGTAATACATTGCGATTTTATGACATTTTTATATATTTTCTTTATGTTCCAGTTTGCGCACATATGTCCTGTGGCTGTACTGTGTGTTACTGTGGACATGACATTAAATGTTGTTTTTTAGGTGTTGTGCATCTTTTCTTATGCCATTGGCTGTGTATTTAGCCATTGGCATATGTTAACTTTGTAATACATGAGTCTGGTCCGCTTCCAAAGCTTCGATGTTCTGTTTGGGAAAATGTAAACCGTGTTTTTTGGTTTACATTTCCGTGGGCTTACTCTACACCTGCACCACTTCATGAATCACTATCTGCCTTCATTTGCATGGTGCGACACAGCGCATGGGGTGATTAGCATACCTATGCCAAGGGCTGCGTAATTCTTGCGTACGCCGGTAGTGCACGTGGTATTGGATCGTACCTGAATCGCTCGACGGCCATATTTGGCATTGTTCCACCTACACTACACCTGCGCCTGGCACAAGCTTCATGAATCCCGGGGAATATCATTAAACAGTATTGAAATTAAAGTTGTTCCTCATTCTAAATTATTATGTATCACCATAAACAATCTCAAATTTGAACTGCACATAAACAACACCATCAAACTAACCCACTAAAAACTAGGGATGTTATATAGGGCTAAACAATTCTAACTAACTCTTCTAAAGTTAAACTTGCTGCAGCTTGCCTCTTACCTTGCCTTCTTTATGCCCCCTCTACTATTCTAATCTAAATTCCACCCTTGAAAACAAATTAAGTAAATATTACAACAGACCGCAAAATTTGCTACAGGACTCCCTTACAAGTCACAGCACTACCTATCGATTAAAAACTAAACTGGCTTGAATTTCCACACCAAGTTACCATGAATCAACTACTACTAGCTCACAAAATACTCTACAAGCCCATAGTCCCCACAGACACTTCTGTCCTATTACAACACTATACTTCTCAATGGGAGCTACTCTCATCTCACAAACAACTTTTATCTATTTACAAACCATTAAGGTCAAATGGATGCTCACTCTACTCTTACTGTGTAGCGAAGACCTGGAATAGCCTGTCAGTATCTGTCATTAAAGTCTGTCATTACCAAACCTTCAAGACACTCCTTAAGGAACATATTTCCAAATCCTGGATTTGCTCAAGTTCTTCTCCTGCCTAGTCTACTGTTAGCTTATACTACACCTCAGCCTATACCTCAACCACTCCAGTACCTTTCTTTCAACCTTATACGTTTTCCTCTCAGGTACGACCTTAATTCTTCAACTATCTTCACTGTGAAGAAGAGAAATATATCTTGTTAATTGTTAGTTAAATACTAGGTCTGTATCTTTTTATCTTTATGTAGTTATACTATATGGATTTATGTACTTTTCTCTGAAATGTCAATTTATCCTCACTCGTAATTTTGTTTGTTGCTGCTGTTTCAGTCTATTTGTGGAACCTTTCTCCCCAGGCCTTCAGTGAAAATGGGCAATCTCTGCCCAATGTTACATAAATAAATAAATTAAAAACTTCCTTCTCAGACTTAATAATCTCATGTGGTATAAAAGCAGCAGTGGTGGGCAGGTTACTTTATCAGTCTTATGAACATGAGGACAAACCCCAAATGATCTGTTCCCTTATGTTTCCTAGAAAACGTAACACAATTATTGGAAGTACGGTCTACTTCCCCACATTGAGGACATTTTCTTTTAGTACAATATTTGAATTTAACTCTATGAACAGCAGGTGGAAGACATTTTTTCCTGTGACATTTTCAGTGTGACCCATAATTCTAATGCACCAGTTCAAATACTTCTATCATTGTTTATTTTTAACTTTGAAATCAGCATAGTAACAAGATGAAAAGAATGTCAACTTGCGAATATTTTAATTGTACACCTTGAATATCAGCTGCTTAAAACTGCACTGCAGCATAACGTTTTAGTTGATATTCACACAACAAATGTGTAATTATCCAATGGGAGACACCCTTTTATGCGTCATATTTGAAGAGAACAGGTTCATCAGCATGTACAAAAGTCACAGTGCAGAAATAATAATGTCCTGCATGGATAACGGCTCTTCTGTTTTACCAGAGAAGCCTAAAGGAGATGTAACAGTGTCCCAAACAACATACTGCTCAATCTTCTGGCCTGAAATAGATGACATTTGTGCAACAGGTAACCTTCTCCCCTGATATGGAAAGTTTGTAGAGGCTGATTAAATAACTGATTAAATATACTGATTCCAAGGATATTGCCAATATCCTGGCAGATCGATTCAGTGCCAACTTCACCCCTCTCTCACCCCCTAAATGGCCCATCTAAATACAGGAAGATTGCCAAATTCCGCTAATACTGGCCACACAGGAAAAAATGCACTGTCCAAAGCTAAGAATACAGCATCCATGGGACCAGATGACATCCCGGGCTGTGTACTACATGAACTACAATATGAATTTGCACCTCATCTAAGTGTCATGTTTAATCATAGCCTCACATCATGTTTCGTGCCGACTGAGTGGCGCAGAGCTACAGTTATCCCACTCTACAAGGAGGGATCCACCTTGGATCCTGGAAACTACCGTCCCATCAGTCTGATGAGCCTTATCTGCAAGGCCATGGAGTGTGTTATCATGGAACTTATAAACAAAAACATTGGCAACCTTCAAACACTGGACCCCACCCAGTTTGGGTTTGTGAAGGGCCGATCTTGTCTCCTGAACCTGATTGACTTTTTCAAATCAGTCTCCAGAGCCATAGACAAGGGTAAGGTGGTCCACACAGCCTATCTAGACCTTGCCAAGGCTTTTGACACCATCCCCCACTCTGGAATCATAGATAAACTTACTAAGCTGGGCATTAATCCCTACATCACCCAATGGGTTGCTAACTGGCTTACTCATAGAACCCACACTGTAAAAGTAGCTGACTCCATATCCAGCTCCAGACAAGTGACAAGTGGAGTACCTCAGGGTTCAGTCTTGGGACTGCTGTTGTTTGGCATCTACTTCTCTGAAGTACAGGCTAACACTAAGGGACTCTGGCTAACAAAGATCGCAGATGACTGCAAACTGAGAGCCATTATTGAATCCCCAAATAATGTGGATACTCTACAAAAGGGCCTTACAAAAACAGATGCTTGGTACCAGAGCCATGGGCTCAAGCTCAATGCCAAGAAATGCATAGTTATCCCCTTTGGGATAAAACATGTATCAGTGAATTACCATATAGGTGGGAGTACACTAAACACTGAAAGTGTGATAAGAGACTTAGGGACACAGGTGAAGAGTGGTCTCACCTTTGATAACCACATCGGCACAGCAGTCAGGAAATCCTTCTATGTAGCACACCTCATCACTAAGGGCTTTTCATCCAGAAAAAAGGAAATCATTGTCCCACTGTACTCATTCCTCAATAGACCCATTATAGAATACAATGCCTCATTTGGTATGTACCTCTGAAGACACCTGCAACAACTGGAAAGGCCGCAGAAATACCTCACTAAAAGAATCACAGGCCTAAAGCAGATGCCCTGCGCTGACCACCTTAAAAAACTCCAGCTATACTCTGTCGCATATCGTCTACTCAGAGGCAATCTCTGCTTAACATACAAGGTCATGTCAAACCCAGAGCTGTTGGACATGCTACACTTAAAGAAATCCAAATCCCTCAGAGCCACATGCTCCAGGGATCTAAACTTTGTCATCACAATAAACAAAACATGCTGGAGGGATAGGTTCCTGACCCAGAGACTCCCCAGACTCAGGAATAGATTGCCCATACATGTCAAGCAAAGTGCCTCTTTGGCCCTGTTCAAAAGGAACCTTGATGATTGGATGGGAGAAAGGAAATTCACCCTGGGGATCACATCAGTCACCCTGCTAGACAAGGGTCCAGGGAAGTAAATAGTGTGGGAAGAAATAGCCAGGGAATTGTTATGGCTAGGCTTGTATAGGCCCTAGGGCTGATAGCCTAGTACCAACCTATGAACCTATGAATCTGAGGCTGTTTTATGAACCATATTAGATTATATAGTTTTACCTTGGTACATCACAAACAGCACTTGCTCCATGAATCTCAGAGGAACAGAGTGTGAGCATGCTCCATGCCTTTTAACCTCTGACCCTGATTGTATAATAACTCGTTCCTCTTCTGAATTACAACAATCCATTATATCTCCCCAAGAAGCAGCAGTAGTGGTGCTATTGGTTCATTTTTATCCATCATTGTGATCAATCTAGCATCTGACAAGCCACCATCTTCTAAAATGATTATTAGATCGCTATCTCCCTCAGCAATGCTTGATTCCAACTCCAGTTCTATCTCTTTCCAATGTGCACCATGACTACCCTCTGGCCTGTCACAGTAACAGGAAACAGTAGGTGAAGTTGACCAAATTTCCCCTAGTGGTATAAAAACAACTCCCCTGAAAAGAGGCCACTAGCCTAGTGGGACTAACACAGTCAACAAAAGTAGGAAAAATAAATAAATTAATTATTCACATAAATGTAAAACACAATCAGCGCCTGCTGCATTTCCAAAACTAACATTCCAGAAACAATCTTTGCCCACATGCAAATGCATGCACATCAAAAACTGAAAACCTTAAGGACATTACTAAATTATCCTACATAACATATCTATTTATCATAAATTCAGTCTTGAAGAGATCCTTACCCCAGGCAATTTTGAGGGGAGACTACTGTTCATAAGACTAAAGGTATTCTGCTCTTTAATAACGAATGCACTTATTTATTTATTTTATTTATTTTACATTTGTTCACCGGGCTAGTCCAACTGGATCTCTGTCCATTTTCAGTAGAGGCCCGGGGATAACAGCTCCACACTTCAGAATAAGATCACAATAACATAAGTACATTACTAAGATTTAGCAAATTTCACTAGTAACTACATTTTAGCTTAAGAGTAAGGAAAAATCTTCTAAGCTAACATATCACGTATGGATATACATACAACAGTATATAAGGTTAGTAAAACTGAGCACTATTTGAACTTTAAAAAGGTTATACAAACAATATGCATAAGTTAGGGAAGCCTTATCAGCCAATAGTGGGAACGATACACTTCCCTCTGCACTGATCAGAAGCAAACCAAATGCACACATTGCCTGACTTTTAGCTGCTATTGTCATATCAAAAACATTGAAAGAAATGCCCATAGATGATGCAGGGTCAGTTGTATTCATTATCCAACTTCACATTAAGTTCTGTCCATCTAAAGACTGTTTTCATGTATCATCTCCTTTAGTTTTGAATCAGGGAATCCATCTTCCTCAAGATGCATAATATGAAGAGATTCAGACTTCCATTGTCCTGTCTTTTTTTCTCCATTCTGTAATCACCTTATGGCCTATTACAGAACTTACAGAGATGAAAAAAGTAGAGTGAGTTTCCTGGTTCCTATGCCACATTTTCCCTAGTAATATAAATACTACCTCTGGGAGTAATCAGTCAGCAAAACAAAAACAACTACACACACACACACACACACACACACACACACACACACACACACACACACACACACACACACACACACACACACACACACACACACATGTCCAATATATATATATATATATATATATATATATAAAAACACACACCATATATACACACACACACACACACACACACACACACACACACACACACACATCATTGCTACATATATATATATATATATATATATATATATATATATATATATATACATATGTATATATGCATGTATATGTGTGTGTGTATATATATATATATATATATAGCAGTATATATATATATATATAAATAAATAAATATATATATATATATATATATATATATATATATATATATATATATATATATATATATATATATATATGTATATACATGTATATGTATATATATATATATATATATATATATATATATATATATGAATCTACTTCAGTAGATCAAACATATTACAAGTTAGAACCACATATGGCTGAGACCATATTTTCAAACTGAAGTAAAAAAGAAAAAACAACAAAAACAAAATTAAACTGCTGTAGCAGGGATGCACCCCTGCACCCCACCACCCTTACATAAATATACCAACTCCAAGATCGCACTACATTGCGGAAAAGGGAAATCTTCCCATGCCGCACTGTATGGACATCTCCATTCAGTCCGATTCTTCATACAAGTTCATAGGTTTATACTAGGCTAACTGCCCTAGGGCATTTATAAGCTAGCCCAAAAGTTAATGGGTGCTGTGGCCGCGCCCTTATGTTAGAAATACTGTGCCCATTAGTTTGTTGTTACTTACCTCTGTCGAGTAGTGACACAGAGATGATTCCCGGGGTGAAACCCTCGATCTCCCATCCACGGTCAAGATTTCTCTTGAACAGAGCCAGCGAGGTGCTCTGCCTCACATGGACGGGATTTTTGTTCCACAGCATGGGAGTCTCTGGGTGATAAATCCTATCCTCCAGCCGTCCTATTTATATCCATTACTAAGGTTTAAGTCTCTTGCTCCTAGTGGTTTTGGTGGATTTGGATTTTTGAGGTGGAGCATGTCCATTAATTCGGGTTGGTCATGGCCTTGTATGTCAGGCACAGGTCACCTCTATAGGCAGGCGGTATGCAACTGCATAGAGTTGGAGTTTTTTCCAGTCTGGCGGCATATGACCAGGTTTTGGAGTCCTTTATCCTTTTGGTGAGGAACTTTTGGGGTCTCTTCAATTGCTGCAGATGTCGGGTGAGTGAGATACATCGAATGGGGCATTGTACTCGATCATTGGTCTGATAAATTGAAAATTACAGAGAACAATGACCTCACTTGATCTGGATGTGAATCCCTTCATGATCCAGGTGGGCAATGTAGAAGGTCTTTTGAACCACTTTGTAGCGTGAGCATCAACGAGGAGGCCATAATCCTGTCGCCTGGGTCCCCAGATCCCTGATAACCTCTTCTGTGCTTAGTGGTTTGCCACCTATATGGTAGCTTAGGGTTACCTTGTTTTCCTGAAGGGTATGACTATACACTTTGCGTTTTAACTTCAGGCCATGGCTCTGGCACCAGCTATCAGTTTTCCGTGAGACCCCTCTGAAGGATGTCTGTGTCGATGTACTATCCACTATGGCACCCAGTTTGCAGTCATCCATGAAGCTTTGTCAATATAGTCCTCCTATGTTTGCCTGTACTTTTGAGAAGTAGATGCGAACAATAGGGGGCCAAGGAATGAGCCCTGTGGGACTCCACTTGTAACCGGCTTGGAGTCTGACATGGCTCCAGCAACTCTAACCCTGTGGGTTCTGTCCTTTTAGCCAGTTTGCAATCCATCTTGTGACATATGGGTTTACATTTAAGCTGTTAAGTTTCTCTATAATGCCAGTGGGGTATTGTGTGTGAAAGAAAAGCAACTTTACCTGCAAGGTCAAGGTAGGCTGTATGGACTGCCTTTCCCTCATCAATGGCCTTTGTGACTGTTTGAAGAAGTCGACCAAGTTCAAAAGGCAAGATCTGCCCCTTGACAAAGAGTCAAACTGGGTTGGGTCAAGGTCACCCATGCAAGTCCCATATGTCCTTGTTTATAGGTTCCATTTACTAATCCTCTCACATAGCTTGCAGACCAGGCTTGTTAAGCTTATGGAAGCAGTAATTACCAGGGTCCGTTAGAGGCACGCCCACAGCCTTTGTGGAGTGGGACCACAGTTGCCGTCTGCGCCACTCCTTGGGCACATATCCTGTGGTGAGGCTAAGATTAAACAGCTGCCTTATATGCGGGTTTAGTTCTTCATTGAGTTCATGTAGCACACAGCCGGGGACCCCATCCGGTCCCATTGATGCTGTGTTTTAGCTTTAGAGAGCAGCTTTCACCTGCGCATTTGAGATGTCTGGGAGGCTACTCTCAGTTGGGATAGATTATCTCTCCTTTACAGGGGAGGAGAGGGGGTGAAGTTTGCGCTGAACATGTCTGCCAGTATGTTGGCAATGTCTGTGGGTTCAGTGATTTTTGTATCATTTTGGACTAATTCTGAGCATATCTGGGGTTTCCACCCAGGTTTCTGACATAGCTGAAGAAGGCCTTATGATTGTCTTTTGAATCCATGGCAATTTTTCTCTCAAAGTTGGCCTTGGATGATTTTATGAGGATCATAGTTTCTTGCTAGTGCTGATCAAAGATGCCTTCCCTTTTTGGGATTTGCTCTATCATGTAATAGCTTTCTCCTCTTGTGTAAAAGTTTGTTTATGGCTGGGGTCCACCAGACTGGACGTTTGCCCTTGGTGGAAAGAGTCTTGGTATTATTTGGGATTGCCTGATCCATGCAGTCCTGAAGGTGTTCATAGAAGGAAGGCATTTGTAAAGGGCTTCGCAGCTTGGGTTGTGGTTTCCATTGGCTCGGGGGCCTTAGCAGGAAGGATACCACACCTGTCTTGAGTAGTGTGAAGTTTGCTTTAGAGAGTTCTTCACTGTGGTCTTTTTGTTTTGGGGTGAGGCGGGATGTGGATTTCTAGTGAGATTGGTTTATGATCTGATCTCACCAATGAGATATATACTTCGGTGTGGAGCATTTTGTCCCATGTTAGGTGATGATGAGATCCTAGTATATTTTCTCCTCTTGTGGGGACGGTGACTAGTTGTTCCATGGCATTTGAATTTATGAACTCCAGGAACCTTTGGAGGGCTAGAAAGTTGGGGCTTGAGTAATGTTCCCAGTCTATATTCCGGGTAGTTAGAAGTCACCCAATGTGATGGTCTTTGGTGATACATTTATACCCTCAGTGTCTTCAGGAAGGCTGTGTGTGGGTTTCCTGAGTTTCCGAGAGTGTGGCCTGTAGCATGCACTACAAATTGTAGAGCAGGTTTGTCTATGGTTAATTGCACCTGGATGGTTTCACGATGCTTAGATGCGTAACCCACCAACCTGGAGGTGTGGGTATCCTTGATGAATATGGATACACCCCCACTCAGCACAATGTGAATATTAGTCTGGGTTTTAGGGGCCGGAACGCATGATATGAGATGAAACCTGATAGTGCTGGGGTGCTCTCAGGAGCCTTGAACAAGGTTTCAGTCACAGCACAGACATCGATGTTCTCCATACTGAGAAGGGCCTCGAATGCGTGCATTTTGAGATTTAAGACTTCTGGGCGGTGAGCAGCATTACGCCTTAGTTTTAGATCACGTTTTTTGTTTTTCTAGGGTGGTAGGTTTTAGAATTTGAGCCTTGCCTAAAAAAGGCACTATAAGGGGGTGGCAAGAGCCTTAGCCAATATCGGAATCCCAGGGGTGACAGGTGCAAGCCCGTCCCTTCGCGAAGCTTAGCGTGGCTTGTTGAGCATGTCATCCCAGAGCAGACAGAGCACTGGATCCCCTTTGAATGACACCAGTTTGTTAAGCCAATTCAGTTAAAGCTGATCATCTTGTCACTATATTGTGGCATCATTCTTGAGTGAAGGAAGGTACTGCTCAGGGGTCAGGGGTCATACCTGCCTGGGCTACATAATCAGAGAGCTCCTCTATGTCTCATCTTTTCATGTAGTCCAGGGAGGAGTGCGTCTCAGGTCGAATTCACACCAGCATGGTTAATGACTGTGTCATACTTGTACTAGCATGTGGGTGACCTGAGTGCTTGTGTTATGTTAGCAGATTCTAGAGCCCGATAGGCAGCTTACTGTGACCTTCTCCTTGTTCAGCCTGGTGAGTGGGATGTCAGGGTGTGTCCCTGACATATGGAGTCAACTATGACAAGTATGTTTGGTGTTGTATTTGGCCTTAAGGGCAGTGACTGCTTTGCACACACTGATTTTGTTGTTTATGTGTTGTTTGTGTGGTGTATTGAGTTTTCAGTTGCTTGGGTGTCTGCTTTGGAGGCCTCTGCTGTTTTAGTTAAATTGTTACTCAGAGCCTCTAAGGGTAGCTGTCTTAGTGTGTTTATGTGTTTTGATTCAGTGTGGTGTGGTTGAGTTATGTGAGACTGGTACTGTGGTGTGTGTAGTTGCCTTCTCCTCCACCTGCCTTGGTCTTGCCAGCGTCCTGAGTTGAGAGGCTCAGCCTCAGTTTGGCTAAATAGCTGCATCTCATGCGCCAGGAGGTAGTGTTATGCGTGGGAGGAGGAAGCCCGGGTTGACTCCGTGTACATGAGGCAATTGTAACATTGTCTCAAATTCCCAAGGTCACCAACTGGGCAGGGAGAGGGGCGCCGTAGCATCTGACCAACTTGACATGCTAGAAAGATTTATGAGTTGGTACATGGAGACAAGAAAAGTAGTGGGCTTAGCAGGGGAAGTGGGCACTCTCTGCAGGGGGGTTTGCTAGTGAGAGATTTGTACATAATATAGAGTGCTTGACCTGCAAAGAGAATGCTTATAAGACAAGGGATATGCTTATAAGACAAGTGCTGAGCTTTTGAGAAAGAAAAAGCTAACTTTGGAACAAGTGCTGCACTTTTTTAGTGAGAGTTGTAAACTGTTTAGGTTCCCTATGTAGAGCAGTTCCTAAAGGGAAAATTGAAGAACAGACTTTCTGGAGCCAGAAAGTGTTTAACAACTTGTTTAACCGGCAGTACCCGATGATGCTGCTCCTAGAAGGCAACTCACGTGCTAAATCAGCGCTAAAACACGTTAAAGCGTGCTTGATAGCAGGGGGCTGGAAAAAGAAAGCAGGAATAGGCGCGCAAAGCGTGGACAAATATAAACTACAGTTTCAAGTCAGGTAACCACCACCTCTATGGGGGGCAGGGAAGCTGCTCCAGTGTATTCTGCCACTGATCAGCAGAGGGAGACTTTCCTTTAGCCCAAGCAAAAATAGGCCTCACCAGAAACTTTCAAATAGTTCAGGAACAGCAAGCCTGTAACTGAACTTTAACTCTCAGAAAAGTGGGAAAAAAGCAAGATTTTTTGTTTGTTTTTGTTTTTTAAGAGATAGCAGAGGTTCTCAAGTAATATCAAGTTATAACAGGTGCAGTAAAATGACCCCACACAAAGAGTGCTAGGTCAAAGGACAGAAAATATATATGCAAGTTTTACCCAAGAAAAAAGCGATTTAAAAGAATTAAGTGCAAACAGGAAATTCAGCAAACATAGCTTTTGGATTTATTGCTCTAAATACAGCTACTAATACAGAAATCCAGGAATTTAACAAGCCAGCAAATGCTCAAGCTAGGCAGCTATGTACAGAAAAAACTTAACAAATAAACAGAGAAAAAAATACTTACAAAATCTCAAAAAGTGGCTCCATGCGTCTCTCAGCGTTTTTTCCTCTTGGAGGTGCTTCACCAACAGCCAACAATCACAAGAAAAGGCAGCCCAAACCACGAGGCAACTAGGTTTTAAAGAGAGGAAGATGAAGGAGTTTTGGAAATGATGGCCTAGTGGCCCAATAAGAAGAACTACAGTTTTTAAGTCCAGTAACCACCTCTACGGGGGGCAGGGGAAGCTGCTCAATGTTATTCACTGCCACTGATCCCAACTAGAGAGACTTTCGCTTTAGCCCAAAGCAAAACGCTGGCCTCACAGAAACTTTCAAATAGTTCAGGAACAGCAAGCCTGTAACTGAACTTTTTAACTCTCAGAAAAGTGGAAAAAAAGCAAAGATTTTTTTTTGTTTTGTTTTTCAGGGTAAGCAGAGAGGTTCTCAAAGTAATATCAAGTTATAACAGTGCAGTAGAAGCTGAGCTACCCCACAAAATTGCTAGGTCAAGGACAGAAAATATGCAAGTTTTAAGAAAAAAACGATTTACAAATTAAGTGCAAACAGAAAATTCAGCAAACAGCTTTTGAGGTTGTGCTCTAAATACAGCTACTAATACAGAAATCAAGTTTAACAAGCCATGGCAAATGCTCAAGATGGAATCATTGCCCCAAAGCCTCACTTCACCCAATGACAGGATCATCAAATGCATTCCCTACGGTGAAAAGTAACCACTCATACCACAGCTAATGAAAGTACAAAAACCCCAGTACTGCATCTCCAACCCACTTTAGGATGAGAGGGCTACATCCCCACACCCCAATGTAGGTGACTGTGACCCCACATCCCACTAACTAAATATATCAAATCTGAGATCCCTCACATTATAGTTTAGGAAAAGGGCATTAAAAGTTCACCTTGATAGCCCAGCCGATTACTTTACCGTCATACTTTAACTTTTTTGTCCAAACCTTAACATGGGTTAAGTAGCGATACCTGGTACTGTAGCAGCCAGTGCTGTGAGCTTCACAACAAGGTGTGAAATGTATACTCTGATGGAATGCAGGAGAAAGCATAGATTTTCTGAAGTACGCGGACCTTAAGAAGTAGATTATATTAGGAAATGCAAATACACAAGGTGAATCCCTATTGTGCTTGGAATTATTAGATTCCTTTGTCTCACACAGAAAGCAGTTTTTGAATTTTACTATACTACTAAACTTTTTGCTACTTGGTTCATGTTGAATTTGAAAAAGCTGACACCTCTCATTTCTGGTATGAGATCACAATTTTTCATGTTGTTGTTGCATTGGATTATAAGTGCAGTTTTGACTTCTAAATTTAAGAAGCCCAGCTTGCAAACTGCTACTCCTAACTTATGCCTGGAAAAAAGATTTTTTTTAATATAAAGAGCATTCTCACAATCTCTTTGCTGTGATGTACACCGCACTAAAAGGTGAGATTCTGCATGAATGTAAGAAATTATACCAGTTTTGATTACTGGTTTTTCAAAAATCATCTTCCTTTGAAAAACAGGTGACAAATGTGTATAAATTTGCTTGTATTCTGTGTTCATTTACCTCTGGTTTTGTTGTCAGCCTTGATATTTATACCTGTAATGGCCTTAGCACTGATGTTTTGTTACGCACGGAAAGAAGCAAATATAAAGCTCCTGACATTCTCCCCTAACATCACTTTGGGATTTGAAAGCTCTATGATTCCTGTAATCATGTGCACCAGCTTGATTTTGCGAAAAACATATTTATTTATTTTCTTACTGCGTTTGGCGAGCCTTGCCTGTTCCTAATTACCACTGTTATACATGCGTCAAAGCACTGCTGTTATCATTGCAGACAGTGATTTGAACATTTTCAAGAACTTTGCTGCACAACTGCTGAGTGTATACAGGTTCCCACAGGTATGAACAATGTACTATTTGGAACAATAGTCTTGTTTTAAAACTGTGTGCAGTTAGGTTTTATTTATGTTGTAATACAAATGTATTTACAGAGTTCATCTTGGACTAATGACATTTGCAACATTACCTTTTCTGATAAAATTATTTGTTCTTCTTTGTGAGATACATGTAAGTTTAGTAAACATATAAATTTAAATTCAGGGCTCCATTTAAAATTTACCACTGGTGAAATTCATACCCTCTCTCATAACTGTGCAGATTCCTCGGTATTTCCCATTTGGGAATTAAGGTGGTGAGTGGGGGGGTAATAAGGTGCCACAAATTCCTGAGTGGCCCCTTCAAATTATAATTTTCTTTTTGTTTGCTATTGATCATGCCACATGCATCCGCTTACTAGGTTTGGCACGTTTTCATCCCCGATACGCGCTTTTGGGCATCATGTGTGCTCTCAACTAAATGATTCTATACCTTCCTCCCCACCCGTGTCCTGCAGTTTTGCTTAGCAACAGCCAGGCCAGTTTGCATTGCTCCAATGTGCTTACTGCTACGGTGGCACACCCCTCTGCTGATGTCATGTATCTCCTCTGAGCCACTCCTCGGTATTATAGCGCTGTGCCGTATGGTTCAACCTTCTTCCGGTGGGACATTTGCGATTCAGTATTATCTGCCACATTTGCATGGCATTGACTACTAATTCATAGTTACTGCACCGAACACTGTCGCAGGCTCTTAGCAACCCTTGCACCTTGGTTGTGGTGTTCCATACCTACCATTGTGTATTATGGTGTAAACCTGATTTGTAATACATTCTTGATTTTATGACATTTTTATATATTTTCTTTATGTTCCAGTTTGCTTTTATATGTCCTGTGGCTGTACTGTGTGTTACTGTGGACATGACATTAAATGTTGTTTTTTAGGTGTTGTGCATCTTTTCTTATGCCATTGGCTGTGTATTTAGCCATTGGCATATGTTAACTTTGTAATACATGAGTCTGGTCCGCTTCCAAAGCTTCGATGTTCTGTTTGGGAAAATGTAAACCGTGTTTTTTGGTTTACATTTCTGTGGGCTTACTCTACACCTGCACCACTTCATGAATCACTATCTGCCTTCATTTGCATGGTGCGACACAGCACATGGGGTGATTAGCATACCTATGCCGAGGGCTGCGTAATTCTTGCGTACGCCAGTAGTGCACGTGGTATTGGATCGTACCTGAATCGCTCGACGGCCATATTTGGCATTGTTCCACCTACACTACACTTGCGCCTGGCACAAGCTTCATGAATCCCGGGGAATATCATTAAACAGTATTGAAATTAAAGTTGTTCCTCATTCTAAATTATTATGTATCAGCATAAACAATCTCAAATTTGAACTGCACATAAACAACACCATCAAACTAACCCACTAAAAACTAGGGATGTTATATAGGGCTAAACAATTCTAACTAACTCTTCTAAAGTTAAACTTGCTGCAGCTTGCCTCTTACCTTGCCTTCTCTATGCCCCCTCTACTATTCTAATCTAAATTCCTCCCTTGAAAACAAATTAAGTAAATATTACAACAGACCGCAAAATTTGCTACAGGACTCCCTTACAAGTCACAGCACTACCTATCGATTAAATCTAAACTGGCTTGAATTTCCACACCATGAATCAACTACTACTAGCTCACAAAATACTCTACAAGCCCATAGTCCCCACAGACACTTCTGTCCTATTACAACACTATACTTCTCAATGGGAGCTGCTCTCATCTCACAAACAACTTTTATCTATTTTCAAACCATTAAGGTCAAATGGATGCTCACTCTACTCTTACTGTGTAGCGAAGACCTGGAATAGCCTGTCAGTATCTGTCATTAAAGTCTGTCATTACCAAACCTTCAAGACACTCCTTAAGGAACATCTTTCCAAATCCTGGATTTGCTCAAGTTCTTCTCCTGCCTAGCCTACTGTTAGCTTATACTACACCTCAGCCTATACCTCAACCACTCCAGTACCTTTCTTTCAACCTTATACTTTTTCCTCTCAGGTACTACCTTAATTCTTCAACTATCTTCACTGAGAAGAAGAGAAATATATCTTGTTAATTGTTAGTTAAATACTAGGTCTGTATCTTTTTATCTTTATGTAGTTATACTATATGGATTTATGTACTTTTCTCTGAAATGTCAATTTATCCTCACTCGTAATTTTGTTTGTTGCTGCTGTTTCAGTCTATTTGTGGAGCCTTTCTCCCCAGGCCTTCAGTGAAAATGGGCAATCTCTGCCCAATGTTACATAAATAAATAAATTAAAAACTTCCTTCTCAGACTTAATAATCTCATGTGGTATAAAAGCAGCAGTGGTGGGCAGGTTACTTTATCAGTCTTATGAACATGAGGACAAACCCCAAATGATCTGTTCCCTTATGTTTCCTAGAAAACGTAACACAATTATTGGAAGTACGGTCTACTTCCCCACATTGAGGACATTTTCTTTTAGTACAATATTTGAATTTAACTCTATGAACAGCAGGTGGAAGACATTTTTTCCTGTGACATTTTCAGTGTGACCCATAATTCTAATGCACCAGTTCAAATACTTCTATCATTGTTTATTTTTAACTTTGAAATCAATATGGTAACAAAAAGAAAAGAATGTCAACTTGTGAATATTTTAACTTGTACAACTTGAATATAAGCTGCATAAAACTGCACCACAGCACAATATTTTAGTTGATATTCATACCAACAAATGCATAATTATCCTATGGGAGACACCCTGTTTATGTCATATTTGAACAGAAAAGTTTCAGCAAGTACAAAAGTTACAGTGCAGAAATAATAATGTCCTACATGGTTAACGGCTCTTCTGTTTTTACCAGAGAAGCCTAAAGGAGATGTAACAGTGTCCTAAACAACATAATGCTCAATCTTCTGGCTTGAAATAGATGAAATTTGTGCAACAGGTAACATTCTCCCCTAATAATAATGAAAGTTTGTAGAGGCTGATTAAATAGCTGATTAAATATACTGATTCCAAGGATATTGCCAATATCCTGGCAGATCGATTCAGTGCCAACGTCACCCCTCTCTCACCCCCTAAATGGCCCATCTAAATACAGGAAGATTGCCAAATTCCGGTAATACTGGCCACACAGGAAAAAATGCACTGTCCAAAGCTAAGAATACAGCATCCATGGGACCAGATGACATCCCGGGCTGTGTACTACATGAACTACAATATGAATTCGCACCTCATCTAAGTGTCATGTTTAATCATAGCCTCACATCATGTTTCGTGCCCACTGAGTGGTGCAGAGCTACAGTTATCCCAATCCACAAGGGGGGATCCACCTTGGATCCTGGAAACTACCGTCCCATCAGTCTGATGAGCCTTATCTGCAAGGCCATGGAGTGTGTTATCATGGAACTTATAAACAAAAACATTGGCAACCTTCAAACACTGGACCCCACCCAGTTTTGGTTTGTGAAGGGCCGATCTTGTCTCCTGAACCTGATTGACTTCTTCAAAACAGTCTCCAGAGCCATAGACAAGGGTAAGGTGGTCCACACAGCCTATCTAGACCTTGCCAATGCCTTTGACACCATTCCCCACTCTGGAATCATAGATAAACTTACTAAGCTGGGCATTAATCCCTACATCACCCAATGGGTTGCTAACTGGCTTACTGATAGAACCCACACTGTAAAAGTAGCTGACTCCATATCCAGCTCCAGACAAGTGACAAGTGGAGTACCTCAGGGTTCAGTCTTGGGACTGCTGTTGTTTGGCATCTACTTCTCTGAAGTACAGGCCAACACTAAGGGACTCTGGCTAACAAAGATTGCAGATGACTGCAAACTGAGAGCCATTATTGAATCCCCAAATAATGTGGATACTCTACAAAAGGGCCTTACAAAAACAGATGCTTGGTACCAGAGCCATGGGCTCAAGCTCAATGCCAAGAAATGCATAGTTATCCCCTTTGGGATAAAACATGTATCAGTGAATTACCATATAGGTGGGAGTACACTAAACACTGAAAGTGTGATAAGAGACTTAGGGACACAGGTGAACAGTGGTCTCACCTTTGATAACCACATTGGCACAGCAGTCAGGAAATCCTTCTATGTAGCACACCTCATCACTAAGGGCTTTTCATCCAGAAAAAAGGAAATCATTGTCCCACTGTACTCATTCCTCAATAGACCCATTATAGAATACAATGCCTCATTTGGTATGTACCTCTGAAGACACCTGCAACAACTGGAAAGGCCGCAGAAATACCTCACTAAAAGAATCACAGGCCTAAAGCAGATGCCCTGCGCTGACCACCTTAAAAAACTCCAGCTATACTCTGTCGCATATCGTCTACTCAGAGGCAATCTCTGCTTAACATACAAGGTCATGTCAAACCCAGAGCTGTTGGACATGCTACACTTAAAGAAATCCAAATCCCTCTGAGCCACACGCTCCAGGGATCTAAACTTTGTCATCACAATAAACAAAACATGCTGTAGGGATAGGTTCCCGACCCAGAGACTCCCCAGACTCAGGAATAGATTGCCCATACATGTCAAGCAAAGTGCCTCTTTGGCCCTGTTCAGAAGGAACCTTGATGACTGGATGGGAGAAAGGAAATTCACCCTGGGGATCACATCAGTCACCCTGCTAGACAGGGGTCCAGGGAAGTAAATAGTGTGGGAAGAAATAGCCAGGGAATTGTTATGGCTAGGCTTGTATAGGCCCTAGGGCTGATAGCCTAGTACCAACCTATGAACCTATGAATCTGATCCTGTTTTCTGAACCATATTAGATTATATAGTTTTATCTTGGTACATCACAAACAGCACTTACTCCATGAATCTCAGAGGAACAGAGTGTGAGCATGCTCCATGCCTTTTAACCTCTGACCCTGATTGTATAATAACCCGTTCCTCTTCTGAATTACAACGATCCATTATATCTCCCCAAGAAGCAGCAGTAGTGGTGCTATTGGTTCATTTTTATCCATCATTGTGATCAATCTAGCATCTGACAAGCCACCATCTTTTAAAATGATTATTAGATCGCTATCTCCCTCAGCAATGCTTGATTCCAACTACAGTTCCATCTCTTTCCAATGTGCACCATGACTACCCTCTGGCCTGTCACAGTAACAGGAAACAGTAGGTGAAGTTGACCAAATTTCCCCTAGTGGTATAAAAACAACTCCCCTGAAAAGAGGCCACTAGCCTAGTGGGACTAACACAGTCAACAAAAGTAGGAAAAATAAATAAATTAATTATTCACATAAATGTAAAACACATTCAGCACCTGCTGCATTTCCAAAACTAACATTCCAGAAACAATCTTTGCCCACATGCAAATGCATGCACATCAAAAATTGAAAACCTTAAGGACATTACTAAATTATCCTACATAACATATCTATTTATCATAAATTCAGTCTTGAAGAGATCCTTACCCCAGGCAATTTTGAGGGGAGACTACTGTTCATAAGACTAAAGGTATTCTGCTCTTTAATAACGAATGCACTTATTTATTTATTTTATTTATTTTACATTTGTTCACCGGGCTAGTCCAACTGGATATCTGTCCATTTTCAGTAGAGGCCCGGGGATAACAGCTCCACACTTCAGAATAAGATCACAATAACATAAGTACATTACTAAGATTTAGCAAATTTCACTAGTAACTACATTTTAGCTTAAGAGTAAGGAAAAATCTTCTAAGCTAACATATCACGTATGGATATACATACAACAATATATAAGGTAAGTAAAACTGAGCACTATTTGAACTTTAAAAACGTTATACAAACAATATGCATAAGTTAGGGAAGCCTTATCAGCCAATAGTGGGAACGATACACTTCCCTCTGCACTGATCAGAAGCAAACCAAATGCACACATTGCCTGACTTTTAGCTGCTATTGTCATATCAAAAACATTGAAAGAAACGTCCATAGATGATGCAGGGTCAGTTGTATTCATTATCCAACTTCACATTACGTTCTGCCCATCTAAAGACTGTTTTCATGTATCATCTCCTGTAGTTTTGAATCAGGGAATCCATCTTCATCACGATGCATAATATGAAGAGATTCAGACTTCCATTGTCCTGTCTTTTTTTCTCCATTCTGTAATCACCTTATGGATTATTACAGAACTTACAGAGATGAAAAAAGTAGAGGGAGTTCCCCGGTTCCTATGCCACATTTTCCCTAGTAATATAAATACTACCTCTGGGAGTAATCCAGTCAGCAAAGCAAAAACAACTACACACACACACACACACACACACACACACACACACACACACACACACACACACACACACACACACACACACACACATACACACACACATATATATATATATATATATATATATAAAAAACACACACCCGCGCATATACACACACACACACACACACACACATGTATATATATATATATATATATATATATATATATGTATATATACATGTATATGTGTATATATATATATATATATATATATATATATATATATGAATCTACTTCAGTAGATCAAACATATTACAAGTTCGAACCACATATGGCTGAGACCATATTTTCAAACTGAAGTAAAAAAAGAAAAAAACAACAAAAAACAAAATTAAACTGCTGTAGCAGGGGGGATGCACCCCCTGCACCCCCACCCACCCTTACATAAATAAACCAACTCCAAGATCGCACTACATTGCGGAAAAGGGAAATCTTCCCATGCCGCACTGTATGGAGATCTCCATTCAGTCCGATTCTTCATAGGTTCATAGGTTTATACTAGGCTAACTGCCCTAGGGCATTTATAAGCCTAGCCCAAAGTTATGTGGCTTCGCGCCCTTATGTTAGAAATACTGTGCCCATTAGTTTGTTGTGCCTCTGTCCAGTAGTGACACAGAGATGATTCCCGGGGTAAACCTACGATCTCCCATCCACCGGTCAAGATTTCTCTTGAACAGAGCCAGCGAGGTGCTCTGCCTCACATGGACCGGGATTTTATTCCACAGCATGGGGAGTCTCTGGGTGATAAATCTATCCCTCCAGCACGTCCTATTTATATCCGTACTAAGGTTTAAGTCTCTTGCTCTAGTGGTTTTGGTGGATTTGGATTTTTTGAGGTGGAGCATGTCCATTAATTCCGGGTTGGTCATGGCCTTGTATGTCAGGCACAGGTCACCTCTGAGCAGACGGTATGCAACTGCATAGAGTTGGAGTTTTTTCAGTCTGGCAGCATATGACAGGTTTTGGAGTCCCTTTATCCTTTTGGTGAGGAACTTTTGGGGTCTCTTCAATTGCTGCAGGTGTCGGGTGAGATACATCCCGAATGGGGCATTGTACTCGATCATTGGTCTGATAAGTGAAGAGTACAGGGGAACAATGACCTCACTTGATCTGGATGTGAATCCCTTCATGATCAGGTGGGCAATGTAGAAGGTCTTTTGAACCACTTTAGCAACGTGAGCATCCAACGAGAGGCCACTGTCAACCTGGGTCCCCAGATCCCTGATAACCTCTTCTGTGCTTAGTGGGTTGCCACCTATATGGTAGCTTGGGGTTACCTTGTTTTTCCTGAAGGGTATGACTATACACTTTTTTGCGTTTAACTTCAGGCCATGGCTCTGGCACCAGCTATCAGTTTCCGTGAGACCCCTCTGAAGGATGTCTGTGTCCGATGTACTATCCACTATGGCACCCAGTTTGCAGTCATCCGCAAACTTTGTCAGCCATAGTCCTCCTATGTTTGCCTGTACTTTTGAGAAGTAGATGCCGAACAATAGGGGGCCAAGGAATGAGCCCTGTGGGACTCCACTTGTAACCGGCTTGGAGTCTGACATGGCTCCAGCAACTCTAACCCTGTGGGTTCTGTCCTTTAGCCAGTTTGCAATCCATCTTGTGACATATGGGTTTACATTTAAGCTGTTAAGTTTCTCTATAATACCCGAGTGGGGTATTGTGTCGAAAGCTTTTGCAAGGTCAAGGTAGGCTGTATGGACTGCCTTTCCCTCATCAATGGCCTTTGTGACTGTTTCGAAGAAGTCGACCAAGTTCAAAAGGCAAGATCTGCCCTTGACAAAGTCAAACTGGGTTGGGTCCAAGGTCTGCAAGTCCCATATGTCCTTGTTTATGAGTTCCATTATAATCCTCTCCATAGCTTTGCAGACCAGGCTTGTTAAGCTTATGGGGCGGTAATTACCAGGGTCCGTAGAGGCACCGCCTTTGTGGAGTGGGACCACAGTTGCCGTACGCCACTCCTTGGGCACATATCCTGTGGTGAGGCTAAGATTAAACAGCTGCCTTATGTGCGGGTTTAGTTCTTCATTGAGTTCATGTAGCACACAGCCGGGGACCCCATCCGGTCCCATTGATGCTGTGTTTTTAGCTTTAGAGAGAGCAGCTTTCACCTGCGCATTTGAGATGTCTGGGAGGCTACTCTCAGTTGGGATAGTTATCTCTCCTTTAGGGGAGGAGAGGGGGGTGAAGTTTGCGCTGAACATGTCTGCCAGTATGTTGGCAATGTCTGTGGGTTCAGTGATTTTTGTATCATTTTGGACTAATTCTGAGCATATCTGGGAGTTTCCACCCAGGTTTCTGACATAGCTGAAGAAGGCCTTATGATTGTCTTTTGAATCCATGGCAATTTTTCTCTCAAAGTTGGCCTTGGATGATTTTATGAGGGATCATAGTTTCTTGCTAGTGCTGATCAAAGATGCCTTCCCTTTTTGGGATTTTGCTCTATCATGTAATAGCTTTCTCCTCTTATTGTAAAGTTTGTTTATGGCTGGGGTCCACCAGACTGGACGTTTGCCCTTGGTGGAAAGAGTCTTGGTATTATTTGGGATTGCCTGATCCATGCAGTCCTGAAGGTGTTCATAGAAGGCATTTGTAAGGGCTTCCGCAGCTTGGGTTGTGGTTTCCATTGGCTCGGGGCCTTGAAGGATACCACACCTGTCTTGACTAGTCTGAAGTTTGCTTTAGAGAAGTTCTTCACTGTGGTCTCTTCTGTTTGCGGTGTGCGGGGGATGTGGATTTCTAGTGAGATTAGTTTATGATCTGATCTCACCAATGAGGGATATACTTCCGGTGTGGAGCATTTTGTCCCCATGTTCGTGATGATGAGATCTAGTATATTTTCTCCTCTTGTGGGGACGGTGACTAGTTGTTCCATGGCATTTGAATTTATGAACTCCAGGAACCTTTGGGCTAGAAAGTTGGGGCTTGAGTAATGTTCCCAGTCTATATTCGGGTAGTTGAAGTCACCCAATGTGATGGTCTTTGGTGATACATTTATACCCTCCAGTGTCTTCAGGAAGGCTGTGTGGGTTTCCTGAGTTTGAGAGTGTGGCCTGTAGCATGCTACAAATTGTAGAGCAGGTTTGTCTATGGTTAATTGCACCTGGATGGTTTCCGATGCTTCGTGCGTAACCACCAACCTGGAGGTGTGGGTATCCTTGATGAATATGGATACACCCCCCTCCTTTTGTGGTGTGGTCTGGGTTTTGGGGCCGGAACGCATGATATGAGATGAAACCTGATAGTGCTGGGGTGCTCTCAGGAGCCTTGAACAAGGTTTCAGTCACAGCACAGACATCGATGTTCTCCATACTGAGAAGGGCCTCGAGTGCGTGCATTTTGAGATTTAGACTTCTGGCATTGAGCAGCATTACCCTTAGTTTCGTCACGTTTTTGTTTTCTAGGGTGGTAGGTTTAGAATTTGAGCCTTGCCTAAAAAAGGCACTATGGGGGTGGCAAGAGCCTTAGCCAATATCCGGAATCCCAGGGTGACAGGTGCAAGCCGTCCCTTGTAAGCAGCGTGGCTTGTTGAGCATGTCATCCCAGGCAGACAGGCACTGGATCCCCTTTGAATGACACCAGAAATTAAGCCAATTGTTAAAGCTGATCATCTTGTCACTATATTGTGGCATCATTCTTGGTGAAGGAAGGATACTGCTCAGGGTCAGGGTCATACCTGCCTGGGCTACATAATCAGAGAGCTCCTCTATGTCTCTTTTCATGTAGTCCAGGGAGGTACGTCTCAGGTCGTTCACACCAGCATGGACAATGACTGTGTCATACTTGTACTAGCCGTGGAGTGACCTGAGTGCTTGTGTTATGTGGCAGATTCTAGAGCCCGATAGGCAGCTTACTGTGACCTTCTCCTTGTTCAGCCTGGTGAGTGGGATGTCAGTGTGTCTGACTATGGAGTCAACTATGACAAGTATGTTTGGTGTTGTATTTGGCCTTAAGGGCAGTGACTGCTTTGCACACTGATTTTGTTGTTTATGTGTTGTTTGTGTGGTGTATTGAGTTTGCAGTTGCTTGGGTGTCTGCTTTGGAGGCCTCTGCTGTTTAGTTAAATTGTTACTCAGAGCCTCTGAGTATGTCTTAGTGTGTTTATGTGTTTGATTCAGTGGTGTGGTTGAGTTATGTGAGACTGGTACTGTGGTGTGTGTAGTTGCCTTCTCCTCCTGCTTGGTCTTGCCAGTCCTGAGTTGAGAGAGCTCAGCCTCCAGTTTGGCTAAATAGCTGCATCTCTCGCAAGTGTTAGTGTTACGTGGGAGGAGGAGCGGGTTGTCCGTGTACATGAGGCAATTGTAACATTGTCTCAGAATTCCCAGATTCACCAACTGGGCAGGAGAGGACGCCAGCATCTGACGCTTCGACATGCTAGAAAGATTTATGAGTTGGTATGAGACAGAAAAGTAGTGGGCTTAGCAGGGAAGTGGGCACTCCTGGGGGGGGGGTTTGCTAGTGAGAGATTTGTATAATATAGGAGTGCTTGACCTGCAAAGAGAATGCTTATAAGACAAGGGATATGCTTATAAGACAAGTGCTGAGCTTTTTGAGAAGAAAAAGCTATTTGGAACAAGTGCTGCACTTTTTAGTGAAGGTGTAAACTGTTTAGGTTCCTAACAGAGCAGTTCTAAGGGAAAAATTGAAGAACAGACTTTCTGGAGCCAGAAAGTGTTTAACCTTGTTTAACCGGCGCTGCCCGATGCTGCTCTAGAGGCAACTCCGTGCTAAATCGCGCTAAAGCACGTTAAAGCGTGCTTGATAGCAGGGGCTGGAAAGAAGCAGGAATAGACGCAAAACGGACAATAAAACTACAGTTTCAAGTCAGTAACCACCTCTATGGGGGGCAGGGAAGCTGCTCAATTGTATTCACTGCCACTGATCAACAGAGAGACTTTCCTTTAGCCCAAGCAAAAATGGCCTCACAGAAACTTTCAAATAGTTCAGGAACAGCAAGCCTGTAACTGAACTTTTTAACTCTCAGAAAAGTGGGAAAAAAGCAAGATTTTTTTTTTTGTTTTTGTTTTTTCAGAGATAGCAGAGGTTCTCAAGTAATATCAAGTTATAACAGTGCAGTAAATGACCCCACACAAGAGTGCTAGGTCAAGGACAGAAAATATGCAAGTTTTAAGAAAAAAACGATTTAAAATTAAGTGCAAACAGGAAATTCAGCAAACAGCTTTTGGTTGTGCTCTAAATACAGCTACTAATACAGAAATCAAGTTTAACAAGCCAGCAAATGCTCAAGCTAGGCAGCTATGCAGAAAAACTTAACAAATAAACAGAGAAAAAATACTTAAAATCTCAAAAGTGGCTCCCTTCGTCTCTCAGCGTTTTTTCCTCTTGGAGGGTGCTTCACCAACAGCCAACAATCCTGAAAAGACGCCCAAACCACGAGGCAACTAGGTTTTAAGAGAGGAAGATGAAGGAGTTTTGGAAATGACCCCTAGTGGCCAATAAAACTACAGTTTTAAGTCAGTAACCACCTCTACGGGGGGCAGGGAAGCTGCTCAATGTTATTCACTGCCACTGATCAACAGAGAGACTTTCCTTTAGCCCAAGCAAAACTGGCCTCACAGAAACTTTCAAATAGTTCAGGAACAGCAAGCCTGTAACTGAACTTTTTTAACTCTCAGAAAAGTGGGAAAAAAAGCAAGATTTTTTTTCTTTTTGTTTTTTCAGAGAAAGCAGAGGTTCTCAAGTAATATCAAGTTATAACAGTGCAGTAAATGACCCCACACAAGAGTGCTAGGTCAAGGACAGAAAATATGCAAGTTTTAAGAAAAAAACGATTTAAAATTAAGTGCAAACAGAAAATTCAGCAAACAGCTTTTGGTTGTGCTCTAAATACAGCTACTAATACAGAAATCAAGTTTAACAAGCCAGCAAATGCTCAAGATGGAATCATTGAAACCTCACTTCACCAATGACAGGATCATCAAATGCATTCCTACGGTAAGTAACCACTCATACCACAGCTAATGAAAACAAAACAGTACCATCTCCAACCCACCCAGGATGGGGGGGGCTACATCCCCCACACCCCCCAATGTGAGTGACTGTGACCCCCACATCCCACTAACTAAATATATCAAATCTGAAATCACATTATAGTTGGGAAAAGGGCAAAGTTCACCTTGATGGCCAATAGATTACTTACCGTCATACTTTAACTTTTTTTGTCCAACTTAACATGGGTTAAGTAAAGTACCTGGTACTGTAGCAGCCAGTGCTGTGACTACAACAAGGTGTGAAATGTACTCTGATGGAATGCAGGAGAAAGCATAGATTTTCTGAAGTACACTGACCTTAAAGTAGATTATATTAGGAAATGAAATACACAAGGTGAATCCTATTGCTTGGAGGTGTGGAAGCTTTGTCTCACAAGAAAGCAGTTTTTGAATTTTACTATACTACAAACTTTTGCTACTTGGTTCATGTTGAATTTGAAAAGCTGACTTTCTCATTTCTGGTATGAGATCACAATTTTCATGTTGTTGCATTGGATTATAAGTGCAGTTTTGACTTCTAAATTTAAGAAGCCTTCCAAACTGTACTCCTAACATGCTGGAAAAAAAGATTTTTTTTTTAATATAAAGAGCATTCTCACAATCTCTTTGCTGTGATGTACACACCTAAAAGGTGAAATTCTGCATGAATGTGAAATTATACCAGTTTTGATTACTGGTTTTCAAAAAATCATCTTCCTTTGAAAAACAGGTGACAAATGTGTATAAATTTGCTTGTATTCTGTGTTCATTTACCTCTCTGGTTTTGTTGTCAGCCTTGATATTTATGCCTACTTAATGGCCTTAGCACTGATGTTTGTTACTGAAGAAGCAAATAAAGCTCCTGACATTCTCCCTAACATCACTTTGGGATTTGAAATCTATGATTCCTGTAATCATGTGCACCGCGTTTTGCGAAACATATTTATTTTTCTTACTGCGTTTGGCGAGCCTTTGCCTGTTCCTAATTACCACTGTTATACATCGTCAAAGCCTGCTGTTATCATTGCAGACAGTGATTTAGACATTTCAAGAACTGCTGCACAACTGCTGAGTGTATACAGGTTCCCACAGGTATGAACAATGTACTATTTGGAACAATAGTCTCGTTTTAAAACTGTGTGCAGTTAGGTTTTATTTATGTTGTAATACAAATGTGTTAGGTTCATCTTGGACTAATGACATTGCAACATTACCTTTTACGGTAAAATTATTTGTTCTTCTTTGAGATACATGTAAGTTTAGCAAACATATAAATTTAAATTCAGGGTTCATTTAAAATTTACCACTGGTGAAATTCATACCTCTCAACTGTACCGAATTCCTCGGTATTTCCCATTTGGGAGTGGTGGGGGGGTGGGGGTAATAAGGTGCCACAAATTCCTGAGTGGTCCCTTCAAATTATAATTTTCTTTTTTGTTTTATTTACATTTTTAGTGAGTGCTGACATCATCATGCATTGTTGGTGTTTCCTGCAACAGCACCAAAGTGCACGATGTAAGCATCATGAGAAAGTGAGGCAGTGCCCGATAGCTAATAGGAGTGTGATTTATGTGAAACTCATCTTCGTCTTCATCTTAAAGACTCAAAATGTAAAGTTTTTATCATTCTAGTAGGATTTTAGTACCTGGGAAGGGAGCCGCTCTCAGCTGCCAGTATAGTTACTACTGTGCATCCTATTTCTAATGTCGCACGACTCTGAGACTGTAACTAGAATAAGTTCATTGTTGCCAGTAAAATGTGTTTTTAGTGCAGGTTTGCATTCATTCACTAGGTTATTTTAGGTTTGAGAGTTTATCAGAAGTTAAAAACACAACATAGTAAAGAGGATGATATACATGGCTGCCAGCAATCACTCTTCTTTTGGCACATATCTAAAGGGAGGCTGGTACTGTTTGGTGAGAATGTTTGTATGCAAGTTTATTAATCAATTAATATTTAAAATGTTCTTCCATGAAAAATAACCAAGTTATTATTAAATGGATAAGGTGTTTTCATGCCAATGTATTTACTAGTTATCATGCTGTATCTTAACGAGCTTATTTTTAAAAGCAAAAGTAGTTAAGCATACCACTATTTTTCCTATATGGAGAGGTAGTTGGAAAAGGGTGTTTATTTAGAAACATTCCAAATCTTAGTCTGGCAAAGTTTTTGATGTAGCTTCTTCAGATCTGCTTTAAGAAATATTGAATTTAATAACCCAAAAGAAGGCCGTGAAGGACCACACAAATACAAAGTATGAGCACAAATTTAATGAATCAAATAAGCAGAAAATAAACATATAAACACATTTAACAAGTCACCGCATATTCGTTTCCTAGACTTCATCAGATGCATTACCCAATCCAAGCACTACCCCCTTTTTATAAAAGGATCAACTGATGATGATGAAAAAATTATCAAAACCATTACAACCACTGGAGGGGCAGGGGACGAGGCAGATTTTAGTAGCACATAATGTCCCTGTATAAACTATCATGGCAGATGCTTTTAAGCTAACTTTTAATGCCTATAATAAATATATATATATATATATATATATATATATATATATATATATATATATATACACACACATTTATACATATATATATATATATATATATATATATATATATATATATGTATATATATATATACATATATATATATATATTTATATATATATATATATGTATATATACATTTATACATATATATATATATATATATATACACACACATTTATACATAGATATATATATATATATATATATATATATATATATATATATATATATACACACATTTATAGAGATATATATATATATATATATATATATATATATATATATATATACATTTATACATATATATATATATATATATATATATATATATACACATTTATACATATAAATATATATATATATATATATATATATATATATATATATATATATATATATATATATATATATATATACACACACATATATATAGGTTCATAGGTTCATAATAGGCTATCTGCCCTCGGGCATTTATAAGCCTAGCCCAAGTGTTTGTGGCTTTCACCACCCTTTAGGATGAGAATCTATACCCATTATTTTGCTGTGCCTCTGTCCAGTAGTGACACAGAGATGATCCCCGGGGCAAACCTACGATCTCCCATCCACTCATCAAGATTCCTCTTGAACAGAGCCAGTGAGGGGCTCTGCCTCACATGGACCGGGATTCTGTTCCATAGTGTAGGGAGTATCTGGGTGTTGAATCTGTCCCTCCAGCATGTCCTATTTATATCCGTGTTGAGGTTTGAGTCACTTGCTCTCGTGGCTCTGGTGGATATGGATTTTTTGAGGTGGAGCATGTTCATTAATTCCGGGTTGGACATCGCCTTGTATGTCAGGCACAGATCACCTCTGAGCAGACGGTATGCGACTGAAAAGAGCTGGAGTTTCTTCAGTCAGGCAGCATATGACATATGTTCATAGGTTCATAGGTTCATAGGTTCATACTAGGCTATCTGCCCAAGGGCATTTATAAGCCTAGCCCATAGTTATGTGGCTTTCGCCACCCCTTTAGTTTGAATAAAAACTATGCCTATCATTTTTCTGTGCCTCTGTCAAGCAGTGACACTGAAGTAATCCCTGGGGTATATCTGCGATCTCCCATCCATTGGTCAAGATTCCTCTTGAACAAGGCCAGCGAGGTGCTCTGCCTCACATGTACCGGGATTTTGTTCCACAGCATAGGGAGTCTCTGGGTGATGAATCTGTCCCTCCAGCACGTTCTATTTATAACCGTGTCAAGGTTTAAGTCTCCCGCCCTTGTGGTTCTGAGGGATCTAGATTTTTTGAGGTGAAGCATATTCATCAAATCTGGGTTTGACATGGCCTTATATGTCAGGCACAGGTCACCTCTGAGCAAGCGGTATAAGACTGAATAGAGTTGGAGTTCTTTCAGTCGGGCAGCATAAGACATATTTTTGAGACCCTTTATCCTTTTGGTGAGGAACTTTTGGGGCCTTTCAAGCTGCATCAGGTGTCTGGTCAGATACATTCCGAACGGGGCATTGTACTCAATCATAGGTCTAATGAGTGATGAGTACAGGGGGACGATGACCTCCCTTGATCTAGATGTGAATCCCTTCATGATCAGGTGGGCGATATAGAAGGTTTTCAGCCCCTTTATCCTTTTGGTGAGGAACTTTTGGGGTCTTTCCAATTGCTGCAGGTGTCGGGTAAGATACATTCCGAATGGGGCATTGTACTCAATCATCGGTCTGATGAGTGAAGAGTACAGGGGTACAATGACCTTCCCTGATCTGGATGTGAATCCCTTCATGATCAGGTGGGCAATGTAGAAGGTCTTCCTAACCACTTTGGCAATGTGAGTATCTAAAGAGAGGTTACTGTCAACCTGGGCCCCAGGTCCCTGATGATCTCTTCCGTGCTTAATGGATTACCACCTATGTGGTAATTAGGGGTTACCTTGTTTTTCCCAAAGGGTATGACTTTACATTTTTGGCGTTTAGTTTAAGGTCATGGCTCTGGCACCAGTTATCCATTTCTATGAGACCTCTCTATAGGATGTCTGTGTCTGATGGAGTGTCGATTATGGTGCCCAGTTTGCAGTCATCTGCAAACTTTGTCACCCACAATCCTCCTATGTTTGCCTGCACTTCTGAAAAATAAATGCTGAACAAGAGGGGGCCCAGGACTGAGCCCTGTGGGACACCACTTGTGACCGGCTTAGAGTCTGACATGGCACCAGCAACTCTAACCCTGTGGGTTCTGTCCTTGAGCCAGTTTGCAACCCATCTTGTGACATATGGGTTTACATTTAAGCTGGTGAGCTTTTCTATGATACCCGAGTGGGGTATTGTGTCAAAGGCTTTTGCAAGGTCAAGGTAGGCTGTGTGAACTGCCTTACCCTCATCAATGGCCTTGGTAACTGTTTCGAAAAAGTCGATCAAGTTCAAGAGGCAGGATCTGCCCTTGACAAAGCTGAATTGGGTAGGATCCAATGTCTGTAGGTCCCCAATGTCTTTGTTTATGAGTTCCATTATGATCCCCTCCATAGCTTTGCAGACCAGGCTTGTCAAGCTTATGGGACGGTAATTTCCAGAGTCCATAGAAGCACCGCCTTTGTGGAGTGAGTCTACAGTTGTCGCACGCCACTCTTTGGGTACGTATCCTGTGGTAATGCTAAGATTAAACAGCAGCCTTATGTGTGGGTTTAGTTCCTCATTGAGCTCATGTAGCACACAGCCGGGGACACCGTCCGGACCCATTGTTGCTGTGTTTTTTGCTTTAGAGAGAGAGCAGCTCTCACCTGGGCATCTGAGATGTTTGGGAGGCTATACTCTTCTGGGATAGATATTTCTCCTTTTGGGGGGGAGGGAGGGGAAAAATTTGCACTGAACCTGTCTGCCAGTATGTTGGCAATGTCTGTGGGTTCAGTGATTTTTGTGTCATTTTGGACTAGTTCTGAGCATATCTGGGAGTTTCTGCCCAGGTTTCTAACATAGCTAAAGAAGGCCTTGTGATTGTCTTTTGAGTTTTTGACGATTTTTCTCTCAAAGTTTGCCTTGGATGATTTTATGAGTGATCATAGTTTTTTACTAGTATTGATCAGAGATGCCTTCCCTTTTAGGGATTTGGCTCTGTCTTGTAGTAGCTTTCTCCTTTTGTTGTAAAGTTTGTTTATGGCAGGGGTCAACCAGACCAGACGTTTGCCTTTGGTGGAAAGGGTCTTGATTTTATTTGGGATTGCTTGATCCATGCATTCATGGAGGTGCTCGTAGAAAGCATTTGTAAGGATTTCAGCAGAGTGGGTTGTGGTTTCCACTGGCTCGGGGGCCTTGAAGGATACCACTCCAGTCTTAAGGAGTGTGAAGTTGGCTTTTGAGAAGTTCTTCACTGTGGTCTTTTTTGCTGGGGGTGGGGGCGGGATGTGGATCTCCAGTGAGATTAATTTATGGTCTGATCTCACCAGTGAGGGATATACTTCCAGTGTGGAGCATTTTGTCCCCATGTTTGTGATGATCAGGTCTAGTATATTTTCTCCTCTTGTGGGAATGGTGACTAGTTGTTCCATAGCATTTGAGTTTATGAACTCCAGGAACCTTTGGGCAAGGATGTTGGGGCTTGAGTAATGTTCCCAGTCTATATTTGGGTTGTTGAAGTCACCCAATATGATGGTGTTAGGAGAGACATTTATACTCTCTAGTGTCTTCAGGAAGGCGGTGTGGGGTTCCTGAGTTTGAGAGGGTGGTCTGTAGCATGCTACAAACTGTAGGGCAGTTTTACCTATGGTTAATTGCACCTGGATGGTCTCTGATGCTTCATGCATTGCCACCAACCTGGAGGTATGGGTATCCTTGATGAATATGGATACACCCCCCTCCTTTTGTGGTACGGTCCGGGTTTTGGGGCCAGAACGCATGATATGAGGTAAAACCTGATAGTGCCGGGATGCTCTCAGGAGCCTTGAACCAGATTTCAGTCACAGCACAGACATCAATGTTCTCCATACTGAGGAGGGCTTCGAGGGCGTGCATCTTGAGATTTAGACTTCTGGCATTGAGCAGCATTACCCTTAGTATTTTTCCATTATTGTTTTCTATGGCGGTAGGATTAGAATATGAGCTTTGCCTTAAAAAGGCACTATGGGGGTGGCAAGAGCCTTTGCCAATATCCAGAAGCCCAGGAGTGACAGGTGCAAGCCATCCCTTGTGAAGCAGCGTGGCTTTTCAAGCATGTCATCCCAGGCAGACAGATATTGGATCCCCTTAGAATAACACCAGTAATTAAGCCAATTATTAAAGCTGATCATTTTGTCTCTGTATTGTGGCATCATTCTTGGTGAGGGTAGGATACTGCTCAGGGTCAGGGTCATACCAGCCTGGGCTACATAATCTGAGAGCTCCTCTATGTCTCTTTTCATGTAATCCAGGGAGGTACGTCTCAGGTCGTTCACACCGGCATGGACAATGACTGAGTCATACTTGTACTTGCTGTGGAGTGACCTGAGTGCTTGTGTTATGTGGTGGATTCTAGCGCCTGACAGGCAGCTTACTGTGACCCTCTCCTTGTTCAGTCTGGTGAGTGGGACGTCAGTGTGTCTGACTATGGAGTCACTTATGACAAGTGTGTCTGGCATTGTGTTTGGCCTTAAGGGCTGTGACTGTTTAGCACACTGACTTTGTGATCTATGTGTTGCATGTGTTATGTCATGAGGTGGCAGTTGCTTGGGTGTCTGCTTTGGAGGCCTCTGTTGTTTTTGTAGATTTTTGATGAGTGCCTCTGAGTATGTCTTTGTGTGTTTATGTGTTTGATTTGCAGTTGTGATAGTTCTATATGAGACTGGGTTTGTGGTGTGTGTGGTTACCTTCTCCTCCTGTCTGGTCTTGCTAGTCCTGAGTTGAGAGAGCTCAGCCTCCAATTTGGCTATATAGTTGCATCTCTCGCATGTATTTCTGTTTTGTGGGAGAAGGAGAGGGTTGTCTGTATACATGAGGCAATTGTAACATTGCCTCAATATTCCCAGATTTACCAGCTAAACAGGAGAAGACGCTAGCAACTGACCCCTCAACATGCTAGAAGAAATGAAAAAAAGTTTGCTGTGTAACTGATTCAGAAAGGACCTATAGGGAAGTGGGTACTCAAAGGGATTCTAGGCTAGTGAAGTACTTTGTATAATATAAAAGTGCTTTACCTGAAATAAAAATGCTTTAGGAGCAAGTGCAGAGCTTTTCAGATAGAGAATAGACTGTTTAGATTACAAGTAGAGCAGTTCTAAGAGAAAAACTGAAGAGCAGACTTTACAGAGCCAGAAATAGTTTAACCTTGTTTATCCGCCGCTGCTCGATGGTGCTCTATGGGCAACTCCGTGCTAAACAGCGCTAAAGCGTGCTTTATAGCAGGGGGCTGGAAAGAGCTAAAAATTGACCCAAAATGGCCAATAGACTAAAAGTTTCTGGCTGGAACCACTCCTCTAGGGACAAATAGGCTGCTCAGTGCTCCCCACTCCCACTGGTGAACAAAGAAGCTTCCTTTTATCCAAATAAGGATATGGAATAGCACAGGACCAAGACAAAGCCCAGAGATCAGCAAACTCTGATGACTGGACTATTCTAGTTCAGTAAGGCGGGAAAATAAGATTTTTTTTTTTTTTTTGCTTTATTTGTAAGAAACAGAGATAAAACAGGCAGTAGCAACAGTAAATGCTATAAATGTTTTTAAATGCTTTTAAATGGCTAGTGCACTTGAGTGTGATAGCCTACAGGTAAAACTTAAGCAACAAACTTTAAAAAGTGAAAAACAGTATTTAGGCAAAAAAAAAAACAGTTTAAATAGAATGCAGAGCTTTAAAACAGGCGTAAAATGCAGTCGCTAAGCAGAATTAGTCGAAAAAACACAGAAAAAATACTTAAATCAGGAAAACATCACTCTTTTTGCTTTCTGCTGCTTGTAGAACTCTGCAGGACACCACGAGGAGTTGTGCTGAGTTGAATACAAGCAAAAAAGCGTGCTAAAGTGTGCTTTATAGCAGGGGCTGGAAAGAGCTAGGAATTGACCCAAAATGGCCAATAGACTACAAGTTTCTGGCTGGAACCACTCCTCTAGGGACAAATAGGCTGCTCAGTGCTCCCCACTCCCACTGGTGAACAAAGAAGCTTCCCTTTATCCAAATAAGGATATGGAATAGCACAGGAACCAAAACAAAGACCAGAGATCAGCAAACTCTGATGACTGGACTATTCTATTTCAGTAAGGCGGGAAAATAAGATTTTTTTTCATAGGTTCATAGGTTCATAGGTTCATACTAGGCTATCTGCCCGAGGGCATTTACAAGCCTAGCCCATAGTTTTGTGGCTTACGCCACCCCTTAGGTTTGGGGAACTATGCCCATTATTTTGCTGTGCCTCTGTCGAGCAGTGACACTGAGGTAATCCCTGGGGTATACTTGCGATCTCCCATCCATTGGTCAAGATTTCTCTTAAACAAAGCCAGCGAGGTGCTTTGCCTCACATATACCGGGATTTTGTTCCACAGCATAGGGAGTCTTTGGGTAATGAATCTATCCCTCCAGCACGTTCTATTAATGGTCGTGTCAAGGTTTAGGTCTCCCGCTCTTGTGGCTCTGGTGGATCTAGATTTTTGAGGTGAAGCATGTACATCAAGTCAGGGTTTGATAATGCCTTGTATGTCAGGCACAGGTCACCCCTGAGCAAGCGGTAAGCGACTGAATAGAGTTGGAGTTCTTTCAGTCTGGCAGCATAGGTCAGATTTTTGAGACCCATAATCCTCTTGGTGAGGAACTTTGTGGCCTCTCCAGCTGCTGCAAGTGTCGGGTCAGATACATTCAATGGGGCATTGTACTCAATCATTGGTGATGAGTGATGAATATAGGGAGACTATGACCTCTCTTGATCTAGATGTGAATCCCTTCATGATAAGGTGGGCAATGTAGAAGGTCTTCCTAACTATTTTTGCAACATGGGTGTCGAATGACAGACTGTTGTCAACCTGGGTCCCCAGGTCCCTAATAACCTCTTCTGTGCTCAGTGGATTTCCACCTATATGGTAGCTAGGGTAACCTTGTTTTTCCCAAGGGTATGACTATGCATTTTTGGCATTTAACTTTAGGCCGTGGCTCTGGCACCAGTTATCCGTATCTGTGAGACCCTTCTGAAGGATATCTGTGTCAGATGTGTTTTCGACTACGGCACCCAGTTTGCAGTCATCTGCAAACTTTGTCAGCCATAACCCTCCGTGTTTGCTTGTACTGAAAAGTAGATGCCAAACAAGAGTGGGCCCAGGACTGAGCCCTGTGGGACACCACTTGAGACAGGCTTAGAGTCAGACATGGCACCGCAACTCTGACCCTGTGGGTTCTGTCACTCAGCCAGTTTGCAACCCATCTTGTGATGTATGGGTTAACATTTAGGCTGATGAGTTTTTCAATGATACCCGAGTGGGGTATTGTGTCAAGGCCTTCGCCAGATCGAGGTAGGCTGTATGGACTGCCTTTCCTCATCAATGGCCTTGGTGACTGTTTTGAAAAAGTCAACCAAGTTTAAAAGGCATGACCTGCCCTTGACAAAGCCAAACTGGGTTGGATCCAGAGTCTGCAAATTCCCTATGTCTTTATTTATGAGATCCATTATGATCCTCTCCATGGCTTTGCAGATAAGGCTTGTCAAGCTAATGGGTCGGTAATTTCCAGGGTCGGTGGAGGCACCGCTTTGTGAAGTGGGACTACAGTCACTGTGCGCCACTCCCTGGGCACGATCCCGAGGTGAGGCTACGATTAAACAGCTGTCCTAACTGAGGATTTAATTCCTCGTTGAGTGCATGTAGCACACAGCCGGGGACACCATCAGGTCCCATGGATGCTGTGTTTTGCCTTGAGGCCGTTCTCACTTGGGCATTAGAGATGTTTGGGGGTCTGCAATCTGTTGGTATAGATATCTCTCCTTTTGGGGGGGAGGGGGGGAGAAGTTTGCACTGAACCTGTCAGCCAGTATGTTGGCAATGTCTGTAGGATCAGTAATCTTCTCATCATTTTGAACTAATTCTGAGCATATCTGGGAGTTTCCCAGGTTTCTAACATAGCTAAAGAAGGCCTTATGATTGTCTTTAGAGTCTTTAGCTATTCTTCTCTCAAAATTTGCTTTGGATGATTTTATGAGGGCTCTCAGCTTTTTACTTATAGTGATCAAAGGCGTCTTACCTTTCAAGGATTTTGCTCTATCATGTAGTAGCTTCCTCCTTTTGTTGTAGAGTTTGTTTATGGCTGGGTCCACCAGACTGGACGCTTGCCTTTGGTACAAAGAGTCTTTGTTTTGCTTGGGATTGCCTTATCCATGCAGTCCTGCAGGTGCTGGTAGAAGGCATTTGTAAGTGATTCAGCTGCCAGAGTACTGTTTCTCCGCCGCTCAGGGCTTAAAGGAGACCACACTAGTCTTTAGAAGTGCAAAGTCTGCTTTCGAGAAGTTCTTTACTGTGGTCTTTTTTGTTTCAGGAGGGGGTGGGATGAGGACCTCCAGCGAGATTTGTTTGTGATCTGATCTCACCAGTGAGGGGTATACTTCTGGTGTTGAACATTTTGCTCCCATGTTCGTGATGATGAGATCAAGTATGTTTTCTCCTCTTGTGGGGATAGTGACTAGTTGTTCCATGGCATTTGAGTTTATGAATTCCAGGAACTTTTGGGCCAGGGTGTTTGGGCTTGAGTAGCATTCCCAGTCTATATTTGGGTAATTGAAGTCACCTAGTATGATGGTATTAGGGGATACATTTATTCCCTCCAGTGTTTTCAGGAAGGCCAAGTGAGATTCCTGAGTTTGTGAGGGTGGCCTGTAACATGCTACAATTTGTAGAGCAGTCTTGCCTATGGTTAACTGCACCTGGATGGTCTCCGATGCATCGTGCGTTGCCACCAATCTTGAGGTGTAAGTATCCTTGATGAATATGGATGTTTTTATTTTTGCTTTTTTTGTAAGAAACAGAGAAAAAACAGGCAGTAGCAACAGTCAATGCTATAAATGCTTTTAAATGCTTTTAAATGTCTAGCACACTTGAGTGTGATAGCCTACAGGTAAAACTTAAGAAACAAACTTTAAAAAGTGCAAAACAATATTTAGGCACAAAAAACAGTTTAAATAGAATGCAGAGCTTTAAAACAGGCAAAAAATGCAGTTGCTAAGCAGAATTAGATGAAAAAACAGAAAATATACTTAAATCAGGAAAAAAATCACTCTTTTTGCTCTCTGCTGCTTGTAGAACTC
>NC_056726.1:1076934646-1077061862 GCF_019279795.1 Protopterus annectens | reverse complement strand
CTCTACTACCTGGGTGACTGTCTGATCTAGATAAAATGCAAGTATTTCTGCTTCTTGAACTGTTTCAAACTGTAAAAAGTTGTTTTTGCACCTGCACTATTAAAGTTTGCCCTGTTTGTTGCATTTATCTGTTGAGGCTACACACTCAAGTGTGCTAGCCTGTGTTACATATTTATTGCATTTTCCTGCTGTTTGTTGCAAAAAAGAAAAAAAAAAAAAAATTATCCTAGTTTCCCATCTTTCCTGTCCTACAGTAGTCCAAATACAGGCTTTGCTGTATTCTGGACTTTTGGAAAGTTCCTGTGTTGCCCATTTCCTTTCTTGGATAAAGGGAGGCTTCTTTTTTCACCAGTGGCAGTGGGGAGCTTAGAGCAGCCTATCTATCCCTGGAGGAGTGTTCCCAGCACAAGAATCTGGTAGTCTATTGGCCGTTTTGGGCCAGGTTCTAGCTCTTTAAAATCCCCCTTTATGAAACCCACTTTGGCGCAGTTTTTGCTCTTGTTGCTACTCAGCCAAGCTCTTTGTGGTCCTGCAGAGTGGTGCTAGCAGCAGAGAGGCTAAAAGAGCGACTGCTAACCTGACTAAAGTGTTTTTCTTTCCTGCTACTATCTGGGCGGCTGTCCGATCTAGCTAAACTGCAAGTATTTCTGCTTCTTGAACTGTTTTAAACTGTTTAAAGTTGTTTTTGCACCTGCACTTTTAAAGTTTGTCCTGTTTGTTGCATTTACCTGTTGAGGCTACACACTCAAGTGCGCTAGCCTGTGTTACATATTTACTGCATTTTCCTGCTGTTTGTTGCAAAAAAGAAAAAGAAACAAAAACATTAACCTTGTTTCCCGTCTTTCCTGACCTAGAGTAGTCCAAATACAGGCTTTGCTGTATTCTGGACTTTTGGAAAGTTCCTGTGTTGCCCATTTCCTTTCCTGGATAAAGGGAGGCTTCTTTGTTCACCAGTGACAGTGAGGAACTTAGATCAGCCTATCTATCCCTGGGGGAGTGTTCCCAGCACAATAATCTGGTAGTCTATTAGTCGCTTTGGGCCAATTTCTAACTCTTTCAAGTCCCCCTGTATAAAACCCACTTTGGCGTGGTTTTTGCACTTGTTACTACTCAGCCAAGCTCCTCGTGGCCCTGCAGAGTGGTGCTAGCAGCAGAGAGGCTAAAAGAGTGATTGCTAACCTGATAAAAATGTTTTTTTTTCCTGCTACTGCCTGGGTGACTGTCTGATCTAACTGAAATGCAAGTATTTCTGCTTCTTAAACTGTTTTAAACTGTTTAAAGTTGTTTTTGCACCTGCACAATTAAAGTTTGTCTTGTTTGTTACTTTTACCTGTTGAGGCTACACACTCAAGTGGGCTAGCCTGTTTTACATATTTATTGCATTTTCCTGCTGTTTGTTGCAAAAAGAAAAAAACAAAAAAAAATTATCCTTGTTTCCCGTCTTTCCTGACCTAGAGTAGTCCAAATACAGGCTTTGCTGTATTCTGGACTTTTGGAAAGCTCCTGTGTTGCCCATTTCCTTTCTTGGATAAAGGCAGGCTTCTTTGTTCACCAGTGGCAGTGGGGAGCTTAGAGCAGCCTATCTATCCCTGGAGGAATGTTCCCAGCTCAAGAATGTGATAGTCTATTGGCCGTTTTGGGCCAATTTCTAGCTCTTTCAAGTCCTCCTATATAAAACCCTTTTTGGCACGTTTTTACGCTTGTTACTACTCAGCCAAGCTCCTCATGGTCCTGCAGAGTGGTGTTAGCAGCAGAGAGGCTAAAAGAGCGACTACCTGATAAAAGTATTTTTTTTCCTGCTACTACCTGGGTGACTGTCCGATCTATCTAAACTGCAAGTATTTCTGCTTCTTGAACTGTTTTAAACTGTTTAAAGTTGTTTTTGCACATGCACTTTTAAAGTTTGTCCTGTTTGTTGCATTTACCTGTTGAGGATACACACTCAAGTGCACTAGCCTGTGTTACATATTTATTGCATTTTCCTGCTGTTTGTTGAAAAAAGAAAAAAAACAAAAAAATTATCCTTGTTTCCCATCTTTCCTGACCTAGAGGAGTCCAAATACAGACTTTGCTGTATTTTGGACTTTTGGAAAGTTCCTGTGTTGCCCATTTCCTTTCCTGGATAAAGGGAGGCTTCTTTGTTCACCAGTGGCAGTGGGGAGATTAGAGCAGCCTATCTATCCCTGGAGGAGTTTTCCCAGCACAAGAATCTGGCAGTCTATTGGCAGTTTTGGGCCAAATTCTAGCTCTTTCAAATTCCCCTGTATAAAACCCACTTTGGCGTGGTTTTTGCACTTGTTACTACTCAGCCAAGCTCCTCGTGGTCCTGCAGAGTGCTGCTAGCAGGAGAGAGGCTAAAAGAGCGACTACCTGATAAAAGTATTTTTTTCCTGCTACTACCCGGGCAACTGTCTGATCTAGCTAAACTGCAAGTATTTCTGCTTCTTGAACTGCTTTAAACTGTTTAAAGTTGTTTTTGCACCTGCACTTTTAAAATTTGTCCTGTTTGTTTCATTTACCTGTTGAGGCTACACACTCAAGTGCGCTAGCCTGTGTTACATATTTATTGCATTTTTCTGCTGTTTGTTGCAAAAAAAAAAAAAAAAAGATTATCCTTGTTTCCCATCTTTCCTGACCTAGAGTAGTCCAAATACAGGCTTTGCTGTATTCTGGACTTTTGGAAAGTTCCTGTGTTGCCCATTTCCTTTCTTGGATAAAGGGAGGCTTCTTTGTTCACCAGTGGCATTGGGGAGCTTAGAGCAGCCTATCTATCCCTGGGGGATTGTTCCCAGCACAAGAATCTAGTAGTCTATTAGTCGTTTTGGGCCAATTTCTAGCTCTTTCATGTCCCCCTGTATAAAACCCACTTTGGCATGGTTTTTACACTTGTTACTACTCAGCCAAGCTCCTCGTGGTCCTGCAGAGTGGTGCTAGTAGCAGAGAGGCTAAAAGAGTGACTGCTAACCTGATAAAAATGTTTTTGTTCCTGCTACTGCCTGGGTGACTGTCTGATCTAACTGAAATGCAAGTATTTCTGCTTCTTGAACTGTTTTAAACTGTTTAAAGTTGTGTTTGCACCTGCACAATTAAAGTTTGTCTTGTTTGTTACTTTTACCTGTTGAGGCTACACACTCAAGTGCGCTAGCCTGTTTTACATATTTATTGCATTTTCCTGCTGTTTGTTGCAAAAAAGAAAAAAAAAAAAAATTATCCTTGTTTCCCGTCTTTCCTGTCCTAGAGTAGTCCAAGTACAGGCTTTGCTGTATTCTGGACTTTTGGAAAGCTCCTGTGTTGCCCATTTCCTTTCTTGGATAATGGCATGCTTCTTTGTTCACCAGTGGCAGTGGGGAGCTTAGAGCAGCCTATCTATCCCTGGAAGAATGTTCCCAGCTCAAGAATGTGATAATCTCTTGGCCATTTTGGGCCAATTTCTAGCTCTTTCAAGTCCTCCTATATAAAACCCGCTTTGGCACGTTTTTATGCTTGTTACTACTCAGCCAAGCTCCTCATGGTTCTGCAGAGTGGTGCTAGCAGCAGAGAGGCTAAAAGAGTGACTACCTGATAAAAGTATTTATTTTCCTGCTACTACCTGGGTGACTGTCCAATCTATCTAAACTGCAAATATTTCTGCTTCTTGAACTGTTTTAAACTGTTTAAAGTTGTTTTTGCACTTGCACTTTTAAGGTTTGTCCTGTTTGTTGCATTTACCTGTTGGGGTACACACTCTAGTGTGCTAGCCTGTGTTACATATTTATTGCATTTTCCTTCTGTTTGTTGCAAAAAAGGAAAAAAAAAAAAATTGTCCTTGTTTCCCATCTTGCCTGACCTAGAGTAGTCCAAATACAGGCTTTGCTGTATTTTGGACTTTTGTAAAGTTCCTGTGTTGCCCATTTCCTTTCTTGGATAAAGGGAGGCTTCTTTGTTCATCAGTGGCAGTGGGGAGCTTAGAGCACCCTATCAATCCCTGGAGGAGTGTTCCCAGCACAAGAATCTGGTAGTCTATTGGCCGTTTTGGGCCAATTTCTACCTCTTTCAAGTCCCCCTGTATAAAACCCGCTTTTGCCCGGCTTTGCACAATTTTGTGCATAGCACAGCATCGCCGCTTAATTGGGTTTAAACCCTTCTCGGCTCCACAAAATCTGCTCTTCACTTTTTCCCTTTGAACTGTTCTAGTTCTCATAATAAACACCCTATTCCTACTCTAAAGCCTGGCACTTGCTCACTAAAGCAATTATATAAGTCAGTACTAAAAAATTAAAAGCACTACACCCTCACAAAGTCACCTTGAGTACCTTGTTCCCCATTGTCCATTTTTTTTTTCAATTATAAAGTGATTCCCAATACTATTCTAGCATGTCCAAAGGTCATTTGTCAATCTCCTCTCTAGTCCAGCAGGTGCATCTGGGAATCTTGAAGCAATGTTACAACTGTCTCATGTACACCGACAACCCTCTCCTCCTCCCAACAAATTCCAACACATGTGAGAGATGCAACCATATAGCCAAACTGGAGGCTAAGCTCTCTCAACTCAGTACTGGCATAATCAGTCAGGAGGAGAAGGAAACCACACTCACTACAATTCCAGTCTCACATAGACCTACCACGACAGCAAACCAAACACATAAACACACAAAAACATACTTGGAGGCTCTAAATAAACATCTGCCTAAGCAGCAGAGACCTCCAAAGCAGACACCCAAGCAACCCCTACCCCAAAACAAAACACGTGCAACACATAGCTCACAAAGCCAGTGTGCCAAACAGTCACAGCCGTTAAGGCTAAACAACACACCTGATACACTTGTAATAGGTGACTCTATCATCAGGCACACTGATGTCCCACTCACCAGGCTGAACAAGGAGAAGGTCATGGTGAGCTGCCTGTCAGGTGCTAGGATCCGTCACATAACACAAGCACTCAGGTCACTCCAAGGCAAGTACAAATATGACTCAGTCATTGTCCATGCTGGTGTGAATGACCTGAGACGTACCTCCCTGGATTACATGAAAAGAGACATAGAGGAACTCTCTGAGCATGTAGCCAAGGCTGGTATGACCCTGACCTTGAGTAGCATCTTACCCTCACCAAGAACGATGCCACAATATGAAGACAAGATGATCAATTCCAGCAATTTCCTTAAGTATTGGTGTCATCCAAAGGGGATCTAATGCCTGTCAGCCTGGGATGACATGCTCGACAAGCCACGATGCTTCGCTAGGGACGGCTTGCACCTGTCACCCCTGGGCTTTCGGATATTGGTAAAGGCTCTTGCCACCCCCACAGTGCCTTTTTTAGGCAAGGCTTAAAAGACAATCCCACCTACATAGGTATCACAAGGGATAAGAAACTAAGAGTAATGCTACTCAATGCTAGAATTCTAAACCTCAAGATACACACACTCAAAACTCTCCTTAACATGGAGAACATCGATATCTGTGCATTAACAGAAACCTGGTTCAAGGTTTCCAAGAGCACCCCAGCACTACCAGGTTATACCTCATACCATGCTTTTTGGCCCCAAAACTTGGACCGAACCACAAAAGGAGGGGGAGTATCAATATTCGTCAAAGATACCCACACCTCCAGGATGGTGGCACAGCACAAAGCATCAGAGACTATCCATGTGCAGCTAACAGTGGGTAAAACTGCCTTCCAGTTTATAGCCTGATACAGACCACCATCCCAAACCCAGGAACCCCACTCGGCCTTCCTGAGAACATTGGAAAATATGAAGGTCTCTCCAAACACCATTATATTGGGCGACTTCAACTACCCAAACATAGACTGGGAGCATTACTCTAGCTCCAACACCCTAGCCCAAAGGTTCCTAAAATTTATAAACTCAAATGCTATAGAACAACTTGTTACCACTCCCACAAGAGGGGAAAACATACTGGACCTGATCATCACCAACATGGGAGTCAGAAGTGTATCCCTCACTAGTAAGATGAGACCATAAACTAATCAAACTGGATATTCACATCCTGACCCCATCCCCTGCCCAAAAAAAAAATGAAAAACTGAAGTGTATCCCTCACTAGTAAGATGAGACCATAAACTAATCAAACTGGATATTCACATCCCGACCCCATCCCCTGCCCAAAAAAAACATTGAAAAACTTCTCTAAAGCAAATTTGACACTCCTCAAAACTGAGGTGGAATCCTTCAAAGCCCCCGGGCCTGTGGAAAATATGGCCCAGACCGCATAATCCTTTATAAACGCATTCTATGAACACCTTCAGGAATGCATGGATCATGCAATACCAAATAAAACCAAGACCCAATCCTCCAAAGGCAGGCGCCCTGTCTGGTGGACCCCATCCATAAACAAACTATACAATAGAAGGAGGAAGCTACTACATGATAGAGCAAAATCCCAAAAAGGGAAGGCATCTCTGATCAGTATTAGCAAAAAACTACGGGCGCTCATAAAATCTTCTAAGGCCAGCTTCGAGAGAAAAATTGCACAGGACACTTTGGATAATCACAAGGCTTTCTTTAGTTATGTTAGGAACCTGGGTGGGAATTCCAAGATATGCTCAGATTTAGTCCAAAATGACAAAAAATATACTGAACCCACAGACATTGCCAACATCCTAGCTGACAGGTTCAGTGCAAGCTCCCCCCCCACCAAAAGGGCAAATATCTATCCCAGCAGAGTGCTGCCCCCCTGATATCTCAGATGCTCAGGTAAGAGCCACCCTCTCCAAAGCAAAAAAACACAGCATCAATGGGACCAGACGGTGTCCCGGGCTGCGTCCTACATGAACTCCAAGAATAGCTAAACCCAAACATAAAACTACTGTTCAATCTCAGCCTTACTACCGGATATGTACCCAAAGACTGGTGTACAGCAACAGTGGTCCCTCTCCACAAAGGTGGTGCCTCAACAGATCCTGTAAACTATCGCCCCATAAGCCTGACTAGCTTGGTCTGCAAAGCTATGGAAAGGATCATCATGGTCCTCATAAATAAAGATATTGGGGATCTACAGACACTGGAACCTACCCAGTTTGGCTTTGTTAAGGGCAGATCCTGCCTCTTAAACCTGCTTGATTTCTTTGAAACAGTCACCAAGGCCATTGACGAGGGGAAGGTGGTCCACACAGCCTACCTGGACCTCGCAAAAGCCTTCGATACAATACCCCCATTGGGCATTATAGATGAGCTCACCAGCTTAAATATAACCCCCTATGTCACTAGATGGGTTGCAAACTGGCTCAAGGACAGAACCCACATGGTTAGAATTGCTGGCGCCATGTCAGACTCCAAACCAGTTACAAGTGGCATCCCACAAGGCTCAGTTCTGGGACCTCTCTTGTTCGGTATATATTTCTCGGAGTTACAGGCCAAAACAGAAGGACTGTGGCTGACCAAGTTCGCAGATGACTGCAAACTAGGTGCCATGTCCAACCCAGAATTAATAGACATGCTGCACCTCAGAAAATACAAATCCCATCGAGCTACATGCTCAAGAGACTTGAACCTCAGCACTGAAATAAATAGGACATGCTGGAGGGACAGATTCATAACCCAGAGGCTCCCTTCACTCTGGGATAAAATCCCAGTCGAGGTTAGGCAGAGTCCCTCATTGACTCTCTTCAAGAGGAATTTTGATGAGTGGATGGGAGATCATAGGTTTACCCCGGGTATCACTTCTGTGTCACTGTTAGACAGAGGCACAGTATACTAACCTCAAAAAAGGGCATAGCAAAATTAATTAAAATGGGTGGTGAAAGCCAAAAGCACTCTGGCTAGGCTTATAAATGCCTTAGGGCAGATAGCCTAGTATGAACCTATGAACCTATGAACAACCCAAATGACACATAGCCCACAGACTCAGTGTGCCACTCAACCACAGCCAATAAGGCAAACTAATGTACCCAACACACTAGTCATAGGTGACTCTTTAGTCAGGCACACTGATGTCCCACTCACCAGGCTAAACAAGAAGAAGGTTACTGTCAGCTGCCTGTTGGGTGCTAGGATCCACCACATAACCCATGCACTCAGGTCACTCCACAACAAGTACAAATATGACTCTGTCATTGTCCATGTTGTTGTGAATGACCTGAGACATACCTCCCTGGACTACATGAAAAGAGACATGGAATAGCTCTTTGATCTTGTAGCCCAGGCAGGTATGACAACCACAAAGCATTCTATAACTATGTCAAGAATCTCAATGGCAACACCCAGACCTGCTCTGAGTTACAGCACAAAGGCACAAAAATTACAGAACCAACTGATATTGTCAGCATCCTGGCAGGTAGGTTCAATGCTAACTTTAAACCCCCCCTCACCCACTAAAGGGCCCATATCTGTACAGGAAGAATGCAGAGTCCCTGTAGTCACAGCTATGCAGGTAAAAGCTGAACTCTCTAAAGCCAAAAACACAGCATCCATGGTACCGGACAACATCCCAGGCTGCGTTTTACATGAACCTCAGAACAAACTGGCTCCCCACTTAGGCACCATGTTCAATAATAGCCTTGCATCAGGCTTTTTTTTGCCCACTGAGTGGTGCACAGCAACAGTTATCCCACTCCACAAAGGGGGAGCCACCACTGATCCCAGGAACTATCGACCTATTAGCCTGATGAGCCTGGTCTGCAAGGCCATGGAATGCATCATCATGGAACTCATAAACAAAGACATTAATAACCTCCAAACTCTGGATCCCACCCAGTTCGGGTTTGTGAAAGGCAGATCATGCCTCCTGAAGCTGATCGACTTCTTTGAGGCAGTCAACAAAGCCATGGATGAGGTTAAGGTGGTTCATACAGCCTATCTTGACCTCGCCAAGGCTTTCGACACCATCCCCCATTCTGAAATTATAGCTAAACTCACTAAACTAGGTATAAATCCCTACGTCACAAGATGGGTTACCAACTGACTCACTGACAGAACCCACCCTGTAAAAGTTGCAGACTCCAAACCTGACCTCAAAGCAATGACCGGTGGAGTACCACAGCGTTCCATCCTGGGACCTCTCCTGTTTGGTATCTACTTTTCTGAAGTACAAGCTAACACAAAAGGCCTCTGGCTAATGAAGTTCTCAAATGACTGCACACTAGGAGCCATATTCAAGTCCACAAATGATGTGGACATCCTACAGAAGGGCCTCACTGAGACAGATGCCTGGTGTCAGAGCCATGGCCTCAAGCTCAATGCCAAAAAGTGCAGTGTCATCTCCTTTGGTAAAAACTCTGTACCCATGAACTACCACATAGGCAGCTATCTACTTAACACTGAATGTGTGATAAGAGACCTTGGGACCCAGGTGGACAGTAGTCTCTCCTTTGATAGTCACATCGCCACAGTCGTCAGGAAGTCCTTCTACATGGCACACCTCATCATAAGAGGGTTCTCATCCAAGAAAAAAGAGGTCATTTTTCCCCTCTACTCAACACTCATTAGACCCATTATAAAGTACAATGCCCCTTTTGGAATGTTCCTCACAAGACATCTGCAGCAACTGGAAAGGCCAGAGAAGTACCTCACAAAAAGGATTACTGGCCTCAAACAAATGCCCTACACTGACCGCCTCAGAAAACTCCAGCTTTACTCTGTAGCATATCGCCTTCTCTGAGGTGATCTCTGCCTAACATATAAATCTATATCAAACCCAGAGCTGTTGGACATGCTACACCTAAAGAAATCCCAATCCCTCCAAGGTACATGCTCTAGGGACCTAAACCTTGTCACCACAATAAACAGGACATGCTGGAGGGATAGATTCCTGTCCCAGAGACTTCCCATACTCTGCAACAGGCTACCCATCTATGTCAAGCAAAGTTCTTCATTAGCACTCTTCAAGAAAAATCTTGATGAGTGGATGGGAAATAGGAAATACACCCCGGGGATCACTTCTGTCTCTGCTCAACAGTGGCACAGGAAAGTAACTTTCTTGGGTGGCGTAAGCCAGGGAACCTTGTTGGCTAGGCTTACATAGGCCCTTGGGCCGATAGCCTACTACCTATGAACCTATGTGGCACATCTCATTACAAAAGGTTTCTCATCCAAGAAGAAAGAGGTCATAATCCTTCTCTACTTGTCCGTCATTAGACCTATTATAGAATACAACATCCCATTTGGTATGTACCTCACTAGACACCTACAACAACTGGAAAGGTCATGAAAATACCTCACTAACAGAATCTTAGGCCTTAGACACATGCCCTTCATAGACAGACTCAAAAAACTCCAGCTATACTCTTTCTCTTATCGCCTACTTTGAGGCGATCTCTGCTTGACCTATAAAGCCATGTCTGACCCAGAGCTTCTAGATATGGTACACCTAAAGAAATCTCAATCCCCCCATGCCACACTCTCCAGGGACCTTAACCTCATTACCACAATAAACAGAATGTGCTGGAGGGACAGGTTCCTAACCCAGAGACTTTCCATACTCTGGAACAAACTTCCCATTTACGTCAAGCAGAGCAATTCACTGGCCCTCTTTAAGAGAAATCCTGATGAGTGGGTGGACAATAGGAAGTTCACCACGGGGATCACTTCAGTGGGCTTGCTTGACAGGGGCACAGGGAACTAACTTTGGGTGGCATGATGCCAGGGAATCTTCTTGGGCTAGGCTTATATAGTTTCCAGGTCCATTAGCCAAGTACACACATATGAACCTATGAACCTATGATGGCTAATACTGAAGCAGACCTATACTGTCATAGGTTCATAAGGTCATAAGTTGGTACTATCTATCAGCCCTAGGGCCTATACAAGCCTAGCCATAACAATTCCCTGGCTATTTCTTCCCACACTATTTACTTCCCTGGACCCCTGTCTAGCAGGGTGACTGACATGATCCCTGGGGTAAATTTCCTTTCTCCCATCCAATCATCAAGGTTCCTTTTGAAGAGAGCCAAAGAGGCACTCTGCTTGACATGTATGGGCAATCTATCCCAGAGTCTGGGGAGTCTCTGGTTCAGGAACCTATCCCTCCAGCATGTTTTGTTTGTTGTGATGACAAAGTTTAGATCCCTGGAGCTTGTGGCTCTGAGGGATTGGGATTTCTTTAAGTGTAGCATGTCCAACAGCTCTGGGTTTGACATGGCCTTGTATGTTAAGCAGAGATCACCTCTGAGTAGACGATATGCGACAGAGTATAGCTGTAGGTTTTTTAAGGTGGTCAGCGTAAGGCATCTGCTTTAGGCCTGTGATTCTTTTAGTGAGGTATTTCTGCAGCCTTTCCAGTTGTTGCAGATGTATTGTGAGGTACATACCAAACGGGGTGTTGTATTCTATAATGGGTCTAATGAGGGATGATTACAGTGGGACAATGACCTCCTTTTTTCTGGATGAAAAGCCCTTAGTGATGAGGTGTCCTCATGTTTGAAGACTGTCCACATGATGGTTAGTAGTGGGGCATACCTATACAATCCATATGTGAGCAGACTGTCCTAATGATGATAGTACTGGAGCATACCTATACTTTCAAAATGTTTGCAGACTCTCTACATAATGGATAGTACTGGAGCATACATATACTGTCCTCACATTTGCAGACTGTCCACCTGATGGATAGCAGTGGAGCATACATATACTTCCCTCATGTTTACAGACTGTCCACATGATGGATAGTACTGGACCAACCTATAATATCCTCATATTTGCAGACTGTCAACATGATGGATACTACTGGAGCATACCTATACTGTTCTCATGTTTGCAGACTGTCCACATTATGGATAGTACTGGAGCATACCTATACTGTCCTCCTGTTTTTAGACTGCCCATAAGATGGGAAGTAATGTAGCAAACCTCTACTGTCCTCATGTTTGCAAAAGTTTCACATGATGGGTAGTACTGGAGCATACCTATTCTTCATTCAGGTTGCCAAACCGTCCTCATAATGGACAGTACTGGAGCATACCATGACACCTATGCAGATGGGAACTGAAAGTTCAACTGCTGAATCCTACACTAAGGTACTGTATGAGCACATCCACTCATGCATGAATCATGCCATCCCAAATAGAACCAAGATGCTCTCTTCGAAAAAAAAGGAAGCCAATTTGTTGGTCCCCTGCCATAAACAAACTTTACAACAAAAGGAAGAAACTGTTTCAGAAAAGAGGAAAATCCCAGGATGCAAAAAACTCCCTTACCAGCCTCAGTAAGAAGCTGAGATCCCTCATAAAATCCTCCAAAGCTAGTTTTGAAAATGAAATTGCCAAAGATTCCAAAGACAACCACAAGGTATTCTGTAAGTATGTCAAGAATCTAAATGGCAATGTTCAGATCTGCTCTGAGTTACAACAGAATGGCATTAAATATACTGATCCCAAGGATATTGCCAATATCCCGGCAGATCAGTTCAGTGCTAATGTCACCCCCCCTCTCACCTCTAAACGGCCCATCTCAATACCAGAAGATTGCTAAATTATGGTAATAACGGCCACACAGGTAAAAATCTCACTCTCCAAAGCTAAGAATACAGCATCCATGGGACCAGATGACATCCCGGGCTGTGTACTACATGAACTACAAAATTAACTGACACCTCACCTAATTGTCATGTTTAAGCATAGCCTCACCTCAGGCTTCGTGCCCACTGAGTGGCACACAGCTACAGTTATCCCATCCCACAAGGGGGTGATCCACCTTCGATCCCGGGAACTACTGCCCCATCAGTCTGACGAGCCTGATCTGCAAGGCCATGGAACCTATTATCATGGAACTTATAAACAAAGACATTGACAACCTTCAAACACTGGATGCACCCAATTTGGGTTTGTGAAGTGCCGATCTTGTCTCCTAAATCTGATTGACTTATTTGAATCAGTCTCCAGAGCTGTGGATGAGGGTATGGTGGTCCACACAGCCTATCTGGACCTTGCCAAGACCTTTGTCACCATCCCCCACTCTGGAATCATAGATAGACTTAATAAGCTGGGCATTTATCCCTATGTTATTCGATGGCTTGCCAACTGATGTACTGACAGAACCCACACTGTAAAAGTAGCCGACTCCAAATCTAGCACCAGAGAAGTGACAGTGGAGTACCTCAGGGTTCAGTCCTGGGACCACTCTTGTTTGGCATCTACTTCTCTGAAGTACAGGCCAACACTAAGGTGCTCTGGCTAACAAAGTTCACAGATGACTGCAAAATGGGAGTCATTATTGAATCCCCAAATGATGTGTATACTCTACAAAAGGGCCTTACAGAAACATATGCTTGGTGCCAGAGCCATGGGCTCAAGCTCAGTGCAAGGAAATGTATAGTTATCCCCTTTGGGAAAAAACATGTGCCCATGAATTCCCACATAGTGGCAGTACACTAAACATTGAAAGTGTGATAAGAGACTTAGGGACACAGGTAGAAAGTGGTCTCACCATCGATAACCACATCACCACAACAGTTAAGAAATCCTTCTATATGGTACACCTCATCACTAAGGGCTTTTCATCCAGAAAAAAGGAGGTCATTGTCCCACTGTACTCATCCCTCATTAGACCCATTATAGAATACAATGCCCCCTTTGGTATGTACCTCTCAAGACATCTGCAGCAACTTGAAAGGCCACAGAAATACCTCACTAAAGAATCACAAGCCTAAAGCAGATGCCCTATACTGACTGCCTTAAAAACTCTAACTATATTCTGTTGCATATCATCTACTCAGCGATCTCTGCTTAACATACAAGGCTATGTCAAACCCAGAGCTACTGGACATGCTACACTTAAAGAAATCTAAATCCCTCAGAGCCACATGTTCCAGGGATGTAAACTTTGTCATCACAATAAACTAAACATGCTGGATGGATAGGTTCCTAACCCAGAGACTTTCCAGACTCTGGAATAGACTGCCCATACATGTCAAGCAGAGTGCCTCTTTGGCCCTCTTCAAAAGGAACCTTGATGATCAGATGGGAGAAAGAAAATTCACCCCAGAGATCACTTCAGTTGCCCTGCTAGACAGGGTTCCAGGGAAGTAAACAGTGTGGGAAGAAATAGCCAGGTAATTGTTATGGCTAGGCTTGTACAGGCCCTAGGGCTGATAGCCTAGTACCAGCCTATGAACCTATGAACCCATGGACCTGTACTGCCCCCATTTTTGCAGTCATTCACATGATGGATAGTAATGACGCATGCCTATACCGTCCTGATATTTGCATACTGTCCACATGATGGATAGTACTGGAACTATTGTCTTCATGTTTGCAGATTGCCCATATGATGAGTAATACTGGAGCACACCTACACTGTCCTTATGTTTGCTGACTATTGTCATGATGGATAGTACTGCAGCATACCTATAACATATGTCATGATAGAAAACTGTCCACATGATGGGTAGTACTGGACCATACCCATACTGTCCTCATGTTTGTAGAGTGTCCTCATGATGGATGGTACCAAAGCACACCTATAATGTTCATATGCTTGGAGAATCTCCACATGATGGATAGTACTGGAGCATACCTATAGTGTCCTCATGTTTGCAGACTGTCCACATGATGGATAATTGTATAGCATACATATACTGACCTCATATTTACAGGCTGTCCACATAGTGGATAATACTGGAGCAAAGAATGATGTCCTCAAGTTTGCAAACTGTTCACATAATGGATAATACTGGAGCATACCAATACTGTCCCCATGTTTGCAGAATGTCCACATGATGTATACTACTGGAGCATACCTGTACTATCAACATGGTTGAAGAATGTGCACATCATGGATTCTACTGAAGCAGACCTATACTGTCCTCATGTTTGCAGACTGTCCACATAATGGGTAGTACTGGAGCATACCAATAATGTCCTCATGATTGCAGACTGTTGACATGATGGAGAGTACTGGACAATACCTACATTGTCCTGATGTATGCGGACTGTACTTATGATGAATACTACTGGAGCATTCCTATAATGTCCTCATGTTTGCAGACTGTCACCATAATGGATAGTGCTGCAGTATACCTATACTGTTATCATGTTTGCAGATTGTCCACTTGTTGGATAGTATTGGAGCATACCTATACTGTCCTCATGTCTGCAAACTCTCCACATGATGGATAGTACTGGGGCATACTTCTACTGTCCTTATGTTTGCAGACTGTCCACATGATGGATAGTACTGGAGCTTACCTATACTGTCCTCAAGTTTGCAGACTGTTAACATGATAGATAGTAATAGAGCAGCCCTGTACAGTGCTCATGTCTGCAGACTGTACTAATGATGGATAGTACTGCAGCATACAATTACTGTCCTCATATTTGCATTCTGTCCTCATGATGGATAGTACTGGAGCATAGCTATACTGTCCTCATGATTGCAAACTGTCTACATGATGGGAAGTACTGCAGCATACCTATACTGCCCTCATGTTTGCAGACTTGCCACATGTCAGATAGTACTGGAGAATACATATATTGTCCTTATGTATGCAGATTGTCCTCATGATGAGTAGTACCAGAGCATATCTATGATATCTTCATGTCTGTAGATTGTCCACATGATGGATAGTACTGGAGCATACCTATACTGTTCACATGTTTGCAGACTGTCACCATGATGGATAGTACTGGAGCATACCAATGCATTTTTCATATTTGTAGATTGTCCACATGATGGATACTACTGCAGCTTACCTATAATATCTTCATGTTTGAAGACAGTCAACATGATGGACAGCAGTGTAGCATACCTACACAGTCCTCATGTTTGCAGACTGTCCTCATGATGGATAGTACTGGAGCATACCCATACATTCCATATGTTTGCAGACTCTCCACATGATGGATACTACTGGAGCATACCTATACTGCATTCACATTTGCGGACTGTCCACATGATGGATAGTAGTGGAGCTTACATACACTGACCTCATGTTTACAGACTGTCCACCTGATGGTTAGTACTGCAGCATACCTATATTGTCCTCATGTTTGCAGACTGCCCACATCATGGATACTACTGGAGCATATCTATACTGTCCTCATGTTTGCTGATTTTCCACATGTTGGGTAATTATGTAGCAAATCTCTATTGTCCTCATGCTTGCTGAAGGTTCAAATAAAGGATAGTACTGGAGAAGAGCTATACTGTTCTCATGTTTGGAGACTGTCCACATGTTGGATACTACTGGATCATATCTATACTGTCCTCCTGTTTTCTGACTATCCACATGCTGGGTAGTAAGGTAGCAAACCTCTACTATCATCATGTTTGCAAACGGATCACATGATGGAGAGAACTGGAACTTACCTATACTGTTCTCATGTTTGCAGACTGTCCACTTGATGGATAGTACTGGAGCATACCTACGCTGTCCTTATGTTTGCAGACTCCACATGATGGGTAGAACTGGAGCACACCTGTACTGCCCTCATATTTGCAGACTGTCCACATTATGGATAGTACTGGAGCATACCTATGATGTCCTCATGTTTACAAACTGTCCACATGACGGATTGTACTGCAGCATACCTCTATTCTCCCCATGTTTGCTGACTGTCCACATGATGTCTAATACTGGAGCATACCTATACTGTCCTCATGTTTGCTGAACTGTCCAAATGATGAATAGTACTGGAGCATACCTATACTGTCCTCATGTTTGCAGACTGCTAACATGATGGATAGTACTAGAGCATACCTATACAGTGGTCATGTTTGCTGATTGTCCTAATGATGGATATTGCTATGCATGCCTATATTGTCCTTATGTTTTCAGACTGTCCATATGATGGATAGTACTACAGCATACAGTTACTGTCCTTATGTTTGCAGTCTGTCCACATGATGGATAGTACTGGAGCATACCTTTACTGCCCATATGTTTGCAGACAGTCCACTTGTTTGATAGTATTGGAGTATACCTATACTGCCCTCATGTTTGCAGACTGTCCACTTGTTTGATAGTATTGGAGTATACCTATACTGTCCTCATGTTTGCAGACTGTCCACTTGTTTGATAGTATTGGAGTATACCTATACTGTCCTCATGTCTGCAGACTGTACACATGTTGGATAGTACTGCAGCATACATATACTGTCCTCATGTTTGCAGATTGTCCTCCTGATGGATAGTACCAGAGCATAGCTATGATATCCTTATGTCTGGAGACTGTCCACATGATGGATAGTACTGGAGCATACTTATACCATCCTCATCTTTGCAGACTGTCCACCTGATGGATAGTACTGGAACATACCTATACTGTTCTCATGTTTGCATACTGTCCACATGATGGATAGTACTGGAGCATACCAAAGCATTTATCTTATTTGTAGATTGTCTACATGATGGATAGTGCTGCAGCATACCTATAATATCTTCATGTTTGAAGACAGTCAACATGATGGATAGTAGTGTAGAATACCTATATTGTCCTCATGTTTACAGACTGTTCACATGATGAATTGTACTTGAGCATAACTATACTGTCATCATGTTTGTAGACTGTTCACATGAAGGGTTGTATTGGAGCATACCTCTGATGTCCAAATTTGTGCAGACTGTTCACATGATGGATAGTACTGGAGTATACATATACTGTCCTCATGTTTGCAAATTGTTCACATGATGGCTAAAACTGAAGCAGACCTATATTGCCTTCATGTTTGCACACCCTCCACATGATGGATAGTACAAGGGCATACCTACACAGTCCTCATGTTTGCAGACTGTCCTCATGATGGATAGTACTGGAGCATACCCATACATTCCATATGTTTGCAGACTCTCCACATGATGGATACTACTGGAGCATACCTATACTGCATTCACATTTGTGAACTGTCCACATGATGGATAGTAGTGGAGCATACCTATATTGTCCTCATCTTTGCAGACTGCCCACATTATGGATACTACTGGAGCATATCTATACTGTCCTCATGATTGCTGATTTTCCACATGTTGGGTAATTATGTAGCAAATCTCTATTGTCCTCATGCTTGCTGAAGGTTCAAATAAAGGATAGTACTGGAAAAGAGCTATACTGTTCTCATGTTTGCAGACTGTCCACATGTTGGATACTACTGGAACATATCTATACTGTCCTCCTGTTTGCAGAATATCCACATGCTGGGTAGTAAGGTAGCAAACCTCTACTGTCCTCATGTTTGCAAATGGATCATGTGATGGAGAGTACTGCAGCATACCTATACTGTTCTCATGTTTTCAGACTGTCCACTTGATGGATAGTACTGGAGCATACCTACACTGTCCTTATGTTTGCAGACTCCACATGAAGGGTAGAACTGGAGCACACCTGTACTGCCCTCATATTTGCAGACTGTCCACATTATGGATAGTACTGGAGCATACCTATGATGTCCTCATGTTTACAAACTGTCCACATGATGGATTGTACTGCAGCATACCTTTACTCTCCCCATGTTTGCTGACTGTCCACATGATGTCTAATACTGGAGCATACCTATACTGTCTTCATGTTTGCTGAACTGTCCAAATGATGAATAGTACTGGAGCATACCTATACTGTCATCATGTTTGCAGACTGCTAACATGATGGATAGTACTAGAACATACCTATACAGTGCTCATGTTTGCTGATTGTCCGAACGATGGATATTGCTACGCATGCCTATATTCTCCTTATGTTTGCAGTCTGTCCACATGATGGATAGTACTGGAGCATACCTTTACTGCCCATATGTTTGCAGACTGTCCACTTGTTTGATAGTATTGGAGTATACCTATACTGTCCTCATGTTTGCAGAGTGCCCACATGATGGATAGTACTGGATCAAACGTACACTGTCCTCATGTCTGCAGACTGTACACATGTTGGATAGTACTGCAGCATACATATACTGTCCTCATGTCTGCAGACTGTACACATGTTGGATAGTACTGCAGCATACATATACTGTCCTCATGTCTGCAGACTGTACACATGTTGGATAGTACTGCAGCATACATATACTGTCCTCATGTCTGCAGACTGTACACATGTTGGATAGTACTGCAGCATACATATACTGTCCTCATGTTTGCAGATTGTCCTCCTGATGGATAGTACCAGAGCATAGCTATGATATCCTCATGTCTGGAGGCTGTCCAACTGATGAATAGTACTGGAGCATACCTATACTGTCCTCATGTTTGCAGACTGCTAACATGATGGATAGTACTAGAGCATACCTATACAGTGCTCATGTTTGCTGATTGTCCTAATGATGGATATTGCTATGCATGCCTATATTCTCCTTATGTTTGCAGACTGTCCACATGATGGATAGTACTACAGCATACAGTTACTCTCATTATGTTTGCAGTCTGTCCACATGATGGATAGTACTGGAGCATACCTTTACTGCCCTCATGTTTGCAGACTGTCCACTTGTTTGATAGTATTGGAGTATACCTATACTGCCCTCATGTTTGCAGTCTGTCCACATGATGGATAGTACTACAGCATATAGTTACTCTCATTATGTTTGCAGTCTGTCCACATGATGGATAGTACTGGAGCATACCTTTACTGCCCTCATGTTTGCAGACTGTCCACTTGTTTGATAGTATTGGAGTATACCTATACTGTCCTCATGTTTGCAGAGTGCCCACATGATGGATAGTACTGGATCAAACATACACTGTCCTCATGTCTGCAGACTGTCCACATGTTGGATAGTACTGCAGCATACATATACTGTCCTCATGTCTGCAGACTGTACACATGTTGGATAGTACTGCAGCATACATATACTGCCCTCATGTTTGCAGACTGCCGACATGATGGATAGTACTGGAGCATACCTTTACTGTCCTCATGTTTGCAGACTGTCCACTTGTTTGATAGTATTGGAGTATACCTATACTGTACTCATGTTTGCAGAGTGCACACATGATGGATAGTACTGGATCAAACGTACACTGTCCTCTTGTCTGCAGACTGTACACATGTTGGATAGTACTGCAGCATACATATACTGTCCTCATGTCTGCAGACTGTACACATGTTGGATAGTACTGCAGCATACATATACTGTCCTCATGTCTGCAGACTGTACACATGTTGGATAGTACTGCAGCATACATATACTGTCCTCATGTTTACAGTGTACACATGTTGGATAGTACTGCAGCATACATATACTGTCCTCATGTCTGCAGACTGTACACATGTTGGATAGTACTGCAGCATACATATACTGTCCTCATGTTTGCAGACTGTACACATGTTGGATAGTACTGCAGCATACCTATACTGTCCTCATGTTTGCAGACTGTACACATGTTGGATAGTACTGCAGCATACATATACTGTCCTCATGTCTGCAGACTGTACACATGTTGGATAGTACTGCAGCATACATATACTGTCCTCATGTTTACAGACAGTACACATGGTGGATAGTACTGAAGAATACCATACTGTCCTTATGTTTGCAGACTGTCCACATGATGGATAGTATTGGAGCATACCTATAGTGTCCTCATGTTTGCAGACTGCTAGCATGATGGATAGTACTAGAGCATACCTATAAAGTGCTCATGTTTGCAAACTGTCCAAATGATGGATATTGCTACACATGCCTATATTGACCTCATGCTTGCAGACTGTCCACGTGATGGATAGTACTGCAGCATACAGTTAATGTGCTCATTTTTCGAGTTTGTCCACATGATGGATAGTACTGGAGAATGCCTATACTGTCCTCATCATTGCAGACTGACTACTTGTTGGATAGCATTGGAGCATATTTATACTGTCCTCATGTTTGCAGACTGCCCACATGATGGATAGTACTGCAGCATACATATATTGTCCCCATGTTTACAGACTGTCCTCATGATGGGTAGTACTGGAGCATATCTATGATATCCTCATGTCTGGAGACTGTCCACATGATGGATAGTACTGGAACATACCTATACTGTCTTCATCTTTGCAGACTGTCCACCTGATGGATAGTACTGGAGCATACCTATACTGTTTTCATGTTTGCAGAAAGAGTAGTGGAAGCTAGATTAAGAAGGGAGGTGATGATTAGTGATCAGCAGTATGGTTTCATGCCAGAAAAGAGCACTACAGATGCAATATTTGCTCTGAAAGCATTGTTGGAGAAATACAGAGAAGGTCAGAAGGAGTTGCATTGTGTCTTTGTAGACTTAGAGAAAGCATATGACAGGGTGCCTATGGAGGAGTTGTGGTATTGTATGAGGAAGTCATGAGTGGCAGAGAAGTATGTAAGAGTGGTACAGGATATGTATGAGGGTAGTGTGACATTGGTGAGGACTGTGGTGGGAGTGACAGATACATTTAAGGTGGCAGTGGGATTACATCAAGGATCAGCTCTGAGCCCTTTCTTATTTCCAGTGGTGATGGACAGGTTGACCGATGAGATCAGACAGGAGGCCCCGTGGACTATGATGTTTGCAGATGACATTGTGATATGTAGTGAGAGTAGGGGACCATGTTGAGGAGACACTGGAGAGGTGGAGATGTGCTTTAGAGAGGAGAGGAATGAAGGTCAGCAGGGCTAAAACAGAATATATATGTGTAAATGTGAGAGAGGGTGGAGGAATGGTGAGGATGCAGGGAATAGAGTTGGTAAAGGTGGATGAGTTTAAGTACATGGGATCAACAGTTCAGAGTAATAGTGAGTTTAGAAGAGAGATGAAGAAGAGAGTACAGGCAGGGCGGAATGGGTGGAGAAGAGTGTCAGAAGTGATTTGTGACAGACGGGTACCAGTAAGAGTGAAAGGGAAGGTCTGCAAGAGGGTAGTGAGACCAGCTATGTTATATGGGTTGGAGACGGTGGCATTGATGAAAAGGAAATCAGAGCTGGATGTGGCAAAGTTAAAGATGTTAAGATTTGCACTGGGTGTGACTAGGTTGGACAGGATTAGGAATCAGTATATTAGAGGGTCAGCTCAGGTTGGACAGCTTGGAGACAAAGCAAGAGAGGCGAGATTGCATTGGTTTGGACATGTGCTGAGGAGGGATGCTGGGTATATCGGGAAAAGGATGCTAAGGATGGAGCTGCCAGGTAAGAGGAAAAGAGGAAGGCCTAAGATAAGGTCTATGGATGTGGTGAGAGAGGACATTCAGGCAGTTGGTGTGAAAGAGCATGATGCAGAGGACAGGAAGAAATGGAAACATAAGATCCACTGTGGCGACCCCTAACAGGAACAGCTGAAAGATGATGATGATGATGATGATGATACTGTCCACATGATGGATAGTACTGGAGTATACCAATGCATTTATTATATTTGTAGATTGTCCACATGATGGATAGTGCTGCAGAATACCTATAATATCTTCGTGTTTGAAGACAGTCAACATGATGTACAGTAGGGTAGCACACCTATACTGTCCTCATGTTTGCAGACTGTTCACATGAATGGTTGTACTGGAGCGTACCTCTGATGTCCTTATGTGGGCAGATTGTTCACATGATGGATAGTACTGGAGTATAGATATGCTGTCCACATGATGGCTAAAACTGAAGCAGACATATATTGCCTAAATGTTTGCAGAGTGTCCACATGATGGATAGTACTAGGGCATACCTATACAGTCCTCATGTTTGCAATCTGTCCTTATGACAGATAGCACTGGAGCATACCCATACATTCCATATGTTTGCAGACTCTCCACATGATGGATACTACTGGAGCATACCTATACTGCATTCACGTTTGTGGATTGTCCACATGATGGATAGTAGTGGAGCATACATGCACTGACCTCATGCTTACAGACTGTCCACATGATGGATTGTACTGAAGCATACCTATACTGTCCTCAAGTTTACAGACTGTCCACCTGATGGATAATACTAGAGCATACCTATACAGTGCTCATGTTTTCAGACTGTCCTAATGATGGATATTGCTACACATGCCTATATTATCCTCAAGTTTGCAGACTGTCCACATGATGGATAGTGCTGCAGCATACCTATAATCTCGTCATGTTTGAAGACAGTCAGTGTGATGGATAGTAGTGTAGCATACCTATACTGTCCTCATGTTTGCAGACTGTTCACATGATGGATTGCACTTGAGCATAACTATACTGTCCTCATGTTTGCAGACTGTTCACATGATGGGTTGTACTGGAGCATACCTCTGATGTCCTAATGTGTGCAAACTGTTCACATGATGGATAGTTCTGGAGTATACCTATACTATCCTCATGTTTTCAGATTGTCCACATGATGGCTAAAACTGAAGCAGACCTATATTGCCTTCATGTCTGCAGAGTCTTCACATGATGAATAGTGCTAGGGCATACCTATACAGTCCTCATGTTTGCAGACTGTCCTCATGATAGATAGCACTGGACCATACCCATGCATTCCATATGTTTGCAGACTCTCCATATGATGGATACTACTGGAGCATACCTATACTGCATTCACGTTTGCGGATTGTCCACATGATGGATAGTAGTGGAGCATACATACACTGACCTCAAGCTTACAGACTGTCCACATGATGGATTGTACTGGAGCATACCTATACTGTTCTCAAGTTTACAGACTGTCCACCTGATGGATAGTACTAGAGCATACCTATACAGTGCTCATGTTTGCAGACTGTCCTAATGATGGATATTGCTATGCATACCTATATTGTCCTCAAGTTTGCAGACTGTCCACATGATGGGCAGTGCTGCAGCATACCTATAATCTCATCATGTTTGAAGACAGTCAACATGATGGATAGTAGTGTAGCATACCTATACTGTCCTCATGTTTGCACACTGTTCACATGATGGATTGTACTTGAGCCTAACTATATTGTCCTCATGTTTGCAGACTGTTCACATGATGAGTTGTACTGGAGAATACCTCTTATGTCCTAATGTGTGCAGACTGTTCACATTGTGGATAGTACTGGAGTATACCTATACTGTCCTCATGTTTGCAGATTGTCCACATGATGGCTAAAACTGAAGCAGATCTGTAGTGCCTTCATGTTTGCAGAGTCATCACATGATGGATAGTACTAGGTCATACCTATACAGTCCTAATGTTTGCAGACTGTCCTCATGATGGATAGTACTGGAATATATCCATACATTCCATATGTTTGCAGTCTCTCCACATGAAGGAAACTACTGGAGCAGATCTGCTCTGAGCTACAACAGAATGGCATTAAATATACTGATCCCAAGAATATTGCCAATATCCTGGCAGATCGATTTAGTGCCAACTTCACCCCCCTCTCACCCCCTAAAGGGCCTGTCTCAATACCAAAAGATTGCCAAATACTGATAATCACAGCCACACAGGTAGAAACAGCACTCTCCAAAGCTAAGAATACAGCATTCATGGGACCAGATGACATCCCAGGCTGTGTATTACATGAACTACAAAATGAACTGGCACCTCACCTAAGTGTCATGTTTAATCATAGCCTCACCTCAGACTTTGTGCCCACTGAGTGTCGCACAGCTACAGTTATCCCACTCCACAAGGGGGGATCTGCCTTGGATCCCAGGAACTACCATCCCATCAGTCTGACGAGCCTAATCTGTAAGAGCATGGAAAGCATTATCATGGAACATATAAACAAAGACATTAGCAACCTTCAAACACTGGACCCTACCCAGTTTGGGTTTGTGAAGGGCCGATCTTGTCTCCTGAATCTGATTGACTTCTTTGAATCAGTCTCCAGAGCTGTGGATGAGGGTAAGGTGGTCCACACAGCCTATCCTGACCTTGCCAAGGCCTTCAACACTATCCCCCACTCTGGAATCATAGATAAACTTACTAAGCTGGGCATAAATCCCTGCGTCACTCGATGGGTTGCCAACTGGCTTACTGACAGAAACCAGACTGTAAAAGTAGCCGACTCCAAATCCAGATCCAGACAAGTGACATGTGGAGTACCTCAGGGTTCAGTCCTGGGACCACTCTTGTTTGGCATCTATTTCTCTGAAATACAGGCCAACACTAAGGGACTCTGGCTAACAAAGTTTGCAGATGACTGCATACTGGGAGCCATTATTGAATCCCCAAATTATATGGATATTCTACAAAAGGGCCTTACAGAAACAGATGCCTGGTGCCAGAGCCATGTGCTCAAGCTTAATACGAAGAAATGTATAGTTATCCCCTTTGTAAAAAAACATGTACCCATGAATTACCACATAGGTGGCAGGACACTAAACATTGAAAGTGTGATGAGAGACTTAGGGACACAGGTGGACAGTGGTCTCACTTTCGATAACCACATCACCACAACAGTCAGGAAATCCTTCTATGTGGCACACCTCATCACTAAGGGCTTTTCATCCAGAAAAAAGGAGGTCATTGTCCCACTGTACTCATCGGGTTGGGAGGGTGGCCTAATGATTAAGGTGTTTTCCTTACAAACACAAGGTGCAGGGTTTGAGTCTCACAAGGGATAATTGGCTAAGCTTAAAATGGCTCTCAAGGGCAGTTAGCTTAGTACTAATCTATGAACCTATGAACCTATTAGACCCATTATAGAGTATAATGCCCCATTTGGTATGTACCTCACAAGACATCTGCAACAGCTGGAAAGGCCACAGAAATACCTCACTAAAAGAATCACAGGCCTAAAGCAGATGCCATATGCTGACCATCTAAAAAAACTCCAGCTATACTCTGTGGCATATCATCTACTAAGAGGCAATCTCTGCTTAACATACAAGGCCATGTCAAACCCTGAGCTGTTGGACATGCTCCACTTAAAGAAATCCCAATCCCTCAGAGCCACACGCTCCAGGGATCTAAACCTTATCATCACAATGAACAAAACATGCTGGAGGAATAGGTTCCTGACTCAGAGACTCCTCATACTCTGGAATAGACTGCCCATACATTTCAAGCAGAGTGCCTCACTGGCCCTCTTCAAAAGGAACCTTGATGATTGGATGGGAGATAGGAAATTCACCTCAGGGGTCGTGTCAGTCACCCTGCTATACAGGGGCCCAGAGAAGTAAATATTGTGGGAAGAAATATTCAGGGAATTGTTATGGCTAGGCTTGCATAGGCCTTAGAGCCGATAGCCTAGTACCAATCTATGAACCTATACCTATACTGTATTCACATTTGTGGACTGCCCACATGATGGATAGCAGTGGAGCATACATATACTGACCTCATGTTTACAGACTGTCCACATGATGGATAATACTAGATCAACCCATGATATCCTCTTATTTGCAGGCTGTCCACATGATGGACTGTACTGGAGCATGCCTATACTTTCCTCAAGTTTGCAGACTGTCCACATGATGGATAGTGCTGCAGCATACCTATAATCTCGTCATGGTTGAAGACAGTCAACATGATGGATAGTAGTGTAGCATACCTATACTGTCCTCATGTTTGCAGACTGTTCACATGATGGATTGTACTTGAGCACAACTATACTGTCCTCATGTTTGCGAACTGTTCACATGGTGGGTTGTACTGGAGAATACCTCTAATATTCTAATGTGTGCAGACTGTTCACATGATGGATAGTACTGGAGTATACCTATACTGTCCTTATGTTTGCAGATTGTCCACATGATGGCTAAAACTGAAGCAGGCCTATATTGCCTTCATGTTTGCAGAATCTTCACATGATGGATAGTACTAGGGCATACCTATACAGTCCTCATGTTTGCAGACTGTCCTCATGATGGATAGTACTGGAACATACCCATGCAATCTATATGCTTGCAGTCTCTCCACATGATGGATACTCCTGTAGCATACCTTTACCGTATTCATGTTTGTGGACTGCCCACATGATGGATAGCAGTGGAGCATACATATACTGACCTCATGTTTACAGACTGTCCACATGATGGATAATACTAGATCAACCCATTATATCCTCTTATTTGCAGTCTCTCCACATGATGGATACTCCTGTAGCATACCTTTACCGTATTCATGTTTGTGGACTGCCCACATGATGGATAGCAGTGGAGCATACATATACTGACCTCATGATTACAGTCTTTCCACTTGATGGATAGTACTAGAACAACACATGATATCTTCTTATTTGCAGGCTGTCCACATGATGGATTGTACTGGATCATACCTGTATTGTCCTCATGTTTGCAGACTGTCCACTTCATGGATACTACTGGAGCATACCTATACTGTCCTCATGTCTACAGATTGTCCACATGTTGGGATATTATGTAGCAAATCTCTACTATCCTCATGTTTGCAAAAGGATCATATGATTGATAGTACTGGAGAAGAGCTATACTTTTCTCAGATTTTCAGACTGTCCACATATTGGATACTACTGGAGCATATCTATACTGTTCTCATTTTGCAGAATGCCCACATAATGGATACTACTGGAGTATACCTATACTGTCATCCTGTTTGCAGACTATCTACTTGCTGATTAGTAATGTAGAAAACCTCTACTGTCCTCATGTTTGCAAAAGGTTCACATGATGGCTAGTACTGGATCATACCTATACTGTCCTCATGTTTGCAGACTGTCCACTTGATGGATAGTACTGGAACATACTTATGCTGTCCTCATGTCTGCAGACTCTCCACATGATAGGTAGGACTGGAGCATACCTATACTGTCCTCATATTTGCAGACTGTCCACATTATGGATAGTACTGGAGCATACCTATGATGTCTTGTTTATAGACTGTCCACATTATGGATTGTACTGCGGCATACCATTACAGTCCTCATGTTTGCTGACCATCCACATGATGCCTAATACTGGAGCATACCTATACTGTCTTCATGTTTGCAGACTGTCCACATGATGGATAGTACGGGATCATACATATACTGTCTGCATATTTGCAGACTGTCCACATTATGAATAGTACTGGAGCATACCTATGAATCCCTTATGTTTGCAGACTGTCTACATGATGGGTAATACTGGAGCACACATTCACTGTCCTTATTTTGCAGACTGTCCTCATGATGAATAGCACTGCAGCATACCTATGATATGCCTCATGTTAGCAAACTGTCCACATGATGGGTAATACTGGAGCATACCCATACTGTTATCATGCTTGCAGAGTGTCCTCATGATGGATAGTACTGGAGGATACATATACTGTCCGTATGTCTGGAGAATCTCACATGATGGATTGCAGTGTAGCATACCTATAGTGTTGTCATGTTTGCAGACTGTCCACATGATGGAAAGTACTGGAGAATACAAATACTGTCCTCAAATTTGCAGACTGTCCACATGATGGATAGTACTGTGGCATACTTATACTGTCCTCGCGTTGGCAGACTGTCCACATGATGGATACTACAGGACCATACCTGTGCTGTCATCATGTTTTCAGAATGTGCACATCGTGGATTCTCCTGGAGCATACCTATACTGTTCTCATGTTTACAGACTGTCCACATGATGGGTAGAACTGGAGAATACCTATAATGTCTTCATAGGTTCATAGGTTCATACTAGGCTATCTGCCCTAGGGCATTTATAAGCCTAGCCAGAGTGTGTGTGGCTTTCGCCACCCCTTAGGTTGAAGAATACTATACCCATTTGTTAGTTAGCTGTGCCTTTGTCTAGTAATGACACAGAGATGATCCCCGGGGTAAACCTATGATCTCCCATCCACTGGTCAAGATTCCTCTTGAATAGAGCCAGTGAGGACCTCTGCCTCACATGGACCGGGATTTTGTTCCACAACATAGGGAGTCTCTGGGTGATGAATCTGTCCCTCCAGCCCATCCTATTTATATCCATGTTGAGGTTTAAGTCTCTTGCTCTCATGGATCTGGTGGAGTTGGATTTTTTGAGGTGGAGCATGTCCATTAATTCCGGGTTGGACATGGCTTTGTATGTCAGGCACAGATCACCTCTGAGCAGACGGTATGCGACTGAATAGAGCTGGAGTTTCTTCAGTCGGGCAGCATATGACATGTTTTTGAGCCCCTTTATCCTTTAGGTGAGGAACTTTTGGGGTCTTTCCAATTGCTGCAGGTGTCGGGTAAGATACATTCCGAATGGGGCATTGTATTCAATCATTGGTCAAATAAGTGAAGAGTACAGGGGAACAATGACCTCCCTTGATCTGGATGTGAATCCCTTCATGATCAGATGGGCAATGTAGAAGGTTTTCCTAACCACTTTGGCAACATGAGTGTCGAAAGAGAGGTTACTGTCTACTTGGGTCCCTAGGTCCCTGATAACCTCTTCCGTGCTTAATGGATTGCCACCTATGTGATAATTAGGGGTTACCTTGTTTTTCCCAAAGGATATGACTATACACTTTTTGGTGTTCAGCTTCAGGCCATGGCTCTGGCACCAGTTATCCATTTCTATGAGACCTCTTTGGAGGATATCTGTGTCTGATGGATTCTCGACTATGGCGCCCAGTTTGCAGTCATCTGCAAACTTTGTCAGCCACAATCCTCCTATGTTTGTCTGTACTTCTGAAAAATAGATGCCGAACAAGAGGGGGCCCAGGACTGAGCCCTATGGGACACCGCTTGTGACCGGCTTGGAGTCTGACATGGCACCAGCAACTCTGACCCTGTGGGTTCTGTCCTTGAGCCAGTTTGCAACCCATCTTGTGACATATGGGTTTACATTTAAGCTGGTGAGCTTTTCTATGATACCCGAGTGGGGTATTGTGTCGACAGCTCTAGCAAGGTCAAGGTAGGCTGTGTAAACTGCCTTACCCTCATCAATGGCCTTGGTGACTGTCTCAAAAAAGTCAACCAAGTTCAAGAGGCATGATCTGCCCTTTACAAAGCCGAATTGGGTAGGATCCAACATCTTTAGGTCTCCAATGTCTTTATTTATGAGTTCCATTATGATCCTCTCCATAGCTTTGCAGACCAGGCTTGTTAAACTTATGGGGCAGTAATTACCAGGGTCCATAGAGGCACCGCTTTTGTGGAGTGGGACCACAGTTACCGTACGCCACTCTTTGGGTATGTATCCTGTGGTAAGGCTGAGTTTAAATAGCAGCCTTATGTGCGGGTTTAGTTCCTCATTGAGTTTGTGTAGCACACAGGCAGGGATACCATCCGGTCCCATTGATGCTGTGTTTTTAGCTTTAGAGAGAGCAGCTCTCACTCAGGCATCTGAGGTGTTTGGGAGGTTACACTCTGCTGGTATAGATATTTCTCCTTTTGGGGGGGAGGGAGGGGAGAAATTTGCACTGAACCTGACTGCCTGTATGTTGGCAATGTCTGTGGGTTCAGTGATTTTTGTATCATTTTGGACTAATTCTGAGCATATCTGGGAGTTCCCACCCAGGTTTCTGACATAGCTAAAGAAGGCCTTGTGATTGTCTTTTGAGTCCTTGGTGATTTTTCTCTCAAAGTTGACCTTGGAAGATTTTATGAGTGATCGTAGTTTTTTACTAGTGTTGATTAGGGATGTCTTCCCTTTTAGGGATTTTGTTCTATCCTGTAGTAGCTTTCTCCTCTTGTTGTAAAGTTTGTTTATGGCTGGGGTCCACCAGACTGGGCGCTTGCCTTTGGTGGAAAGGGTCTTGATTTTATATGGGATTGCTTGATCCATGCAATCCTGGAGGTGCTCGTAGAAGGCTTTTGTAAGGGATTCAGTAGCGTGGGTTGTGGTTTCCACTAGCTCGGGGGCCTTGAAGGATACCACACCCATCTTAAGAAGTGTGAAGTTGGCTTTTGAGAAGTTCTTCACTGTGGTCTTTTTTGTTGGGGGTGGGGGAGGGATGTGGATCTCTAGTGTGATTAGTTTATGGTCCAATCTCACAAATGAGGGATATACTTCCGGTGTGGAGCATTTTGTCACCATGTTTTTGATGATCAGGTCTAGTATATTTTCCCCTCTTGTGGGAATGGTGACTAGTTGTTCCATACCATTAGAGTTTATGAACTCTAAGAACCTTTGGGCTAGGGTATTGGGGCTTGAGTAATGTTCCCAGTCTATTTTTGGGTAGTTGAAGTCACCCAGTATGATGGTGTTTGGAGAGACATTTATACTCTCCAGTGTCTTCAGGAAGGCTGTGTGGGATTCCTGAGTTTGAGAGGGTGATCTGTAACATGCTACAAACTGTAGGGCAGCTTTGCCTATGGTTAATTGCACCTGGATGGTCGTTGATGCTTCATGCATTGCCACCAACCTGGAGGTGTGGGTATCCTTGATGAATATGGATACACCCCATCCTTTTATGGTATGGTCTGCGTTTTGGGGCCGGAACGCATGATATGAGGTAAAACCTGATAGTGCCGGGGTGCTCTCAGGAGCCTTGAACCAGGTTTCAGTCACCGCACAGACATCAATGTTCTTCATACTGAGGAGGGCTTCGAGGGCATGCATCTTGAGATTTAGACTTCTGGCATTGAGCAGCATTACCCTTAGTTTTTTTTTTCCATTATTGTTTTCTAGGGTGGAAGGTTTAGAATTTGAGCCTTGCCTAAAAAAGGCACTATGGGGGTGGCAAGAGCCTTGGCCAATATCCGGAAACCTAGGGGTGACAGGTGCAAGCCATCCCTTGCGAAGCAGTGTGGCTTGTCAAGCATGTCATCCTAGGCAGACAGACATTGGATCCCCTTAGAATGACACCAGAAATTAAGCCAATTATTAAAACTGATAATTTTTTCTCTGTGTTGTGGCATCATTCTTGGTGAGGGTAGAATACTGCTCAGAGTCAGGGTCATACCAGCCTGGGCTACATAATCTGAGAGCTCCTCTATGTCTCTTTTCATGTAGTCCAGGGAGGTACATCTCAGGTCGTTCACATCGGCATGGACAATGACTGAGTCATACTTGTACTTGCTGTGGAGTGACCTGAGTGCTTGTGTTATGTGGCGGATTCTAGCACCCGACAGGCAGCTTACTGTGACCCTCTCCTTGCTCAGTCTGGTGAGTGGGACGTCAGTGTGTCTGACTATGGAGTCACCTATGACAAGTGTGTCTGGCATTGTGTTTGGCCTTAAGGGCTGTGATTGATTTGCACACTGACTTTGTGATCTATGTGTTATTTGTGTTTTGTCATGAGGTGGCAGTTGCTTGGGTGTCTGCTTTGGAGGCCTCTGCTGTTTAGGTAGATTTTTGATCAGTGCCTCCGAGTATGTCTTTGTGTGTTTATGTGTTTGATTTGTAGTTGTGATAGTTCTATGTGAGACTGGGTGTGTGGTGTGTGTGGTTACCTTCTCCTCCTGTCTGGTCTTGCCAGTCCTGAGTTGAGAGAGCTCAGCCTCCAGTTTGGCTATATAGTTGCATCTCTCGCATGTATTTGTGTTGTGTGGGAGGAGGAGAGGGTTGTCTGTGTACATGAGGCAATTGTAACATTGCCTCAATATTCCCAGATTCACCAGCTGGACAGGAGAGGATGCTAGCAACTGACCCTTCGACATGCTAGAAGAAATGAAAAGTTTAAGGTGTAACTGAGTCAGAGAGGACTTATAGGGAAGTGGGTACTCAAAGTGGGTTTTAAGCTAGTGAAGTACTTTGTATAATATAGAAGTGCTTTACCTGACAAAAAAATGCTTTAGGAACAAGTGCTGAGCTTTTCAGATAAAGGATAGACTGTTTAGATTACAAGTAGAGAAGTTCTAAGGGAAAAATGAAGAGCAGACTTTACGGAGCCAGAAATAGTTTAACCTTATTTAACCAGCGCTGCCCGATGCTGCTCTAGTGGCAACTCCGCGCTAAATCGCGCTAAAGCGTGCTTTATAGCAGGGGGCTGGAAAAAGCTAGGAATTGACCCAAAATGGCCAATAGACTACAAGTTTCTGGCTGGAACCACTCCCTTAAGTACAAATAGGCTGCTCAGTGCTCCCCACTCCCACTGGTGAGCAAAGAAACTTCCCTTCGACCAAATAAGGAATAGAATAGCACAGGAACCAAGACAAAGCCCAGGGATCAGCAAATTCTGATGACTGGACTAAACTAGTTTAGCAAGGCAGGAAAATAAGATATTTTTTTTGTTTTTTTAGTTTTTTTTCACAGAGACAGGCAGAAACAACAATAAATGCTTTGAATTTCGATTAAATGCTATCAAAAAGCTAGCACACTTGAGTGTAGTAGCTTACAGTTAAAGTTTATGCAAAACAAACTTAGAAGTGCAACACAGTAATTATAGCCAGAAAAACAGTAAAAATAGGTAACAGAGCATTTAAACAGGCAAAAACAGTAGTCGATTGCAGACTGTCCACATGTTAGATAGTACTGGAGAATATCTATATTGTCCTGATGTTTGCAGACAGTCGACATGATGGCTAGTACTGCAGCATACCTATGCTATCCTCATCTTTGCAGCCTGTCCACTTGTTGGATAGTATTGGATCATGCCTATGATGTCCTCATCTTGCAGACTGTCCACCTGAGTGGTAGAACTGCAGCATACCTATACTGTAATCATGTTTGCAGACTGTCCACATTATGGATAGTACTGGAACATACCTATGATGTCCCAGGTTTGCAGAATGTCCACATGATAGATTTTAGTGAAGCATACTGTACTGCCCTCATGTTTTCAGAATGTTGAAATGATGGCTAATACTGGAGCATACCTATACTGTCCTCATGTTTGCAGACTGCCACATAATGGATAGTACTGGAGCATAACAATACTGCCCTCATCTTTGCAGACTGTCCAAATTATAAACAGTACTGGAGAATACCTATACTGTCCTCATGTTGCCAGACAGCCCTCTTGACGGACAGCACTGGAGAATAGCTATACTGTCCTTATGGTTGCAGACTGTCCACATGATGGAATGTACTGGAGCATACCTTTAATGTTCTCATGTTTGGAGACTGTCCAGATGATGGATAATACAGGTTCACACCTATACCTATACTGTCCGCATTGTTGCAGACAGTCACTATGATGGATAGTAGTACAGCATCCCTATACTCTACTCTCCTGATATTTGCAGACTGTCCATATGATGAATTGTACTGGAGCATACGTATTCTGTCCACACAGTTGCAGACTGTCTACATGATGGAATGTACTGGAATAAACCTTTGCTGTCCTCATGTTTGCAGACTGCCTGCATGAAGGATAATACTGGTTCATACCTATAATGTCCTCATGTTTGTAGACAGTCATCATGACGGATAGTAGTACAGCATACCCATACTGTCCTCATGTTTGCAGAAAGTCCACATGATGGCTAGGACTGGAGCATACCTCTACTGTCCTCATGTTTGCTGAACTGTCCAAATGATGAATAGTACTGCAGCATACCTATACTGTCTTCATGTTTGCAGACTGTTCACATGATGGATAGTGCTGGAGCATGCTTATACTGTCCTCATGTTTGCAGACTTATCCACATGATTGATAGTACTGGAGCATACCTATAATGTCCTCATGTTTGCAGATTGTCCTAATGATGGGTAGTACTGGTGCATGCCTATGATGTCCTCATTTTTGCTGACTGCCCACATGATGGATAGTACTGGAGCATGCCTATGCTGTCCTTATGTTTGCAAGCTGTCCACGTGATGGATAGTAGTGGAGCACACAAATAATGTCTTAATGTTCACAGACTATCCACATGATGGATAGTACTGGAGCACACCTATAATGTCCACATGTTCGCAGACTGTCCACATATGGATAATACAGCAGCATACCTATACTGTCTTCATCTTTGCAGACTGTCCACATGATGGAAAGTGCGGGAGCATACCTATGATATGCCTCATGTTAGCAAACTGTCTACATGATGGGTAGTACTAGAGCATACCCATACTGTCCTCATGTTCACAGACTGTCCACATATGGATAATACAGCAGCATACCTTAACTGTCCTCATCTTTGCAGACTGCCACATGACGGATAGTATTGGAGCATACCTTTACTGTCCTCATGTTTGCAGACTGTCCACATAATGGATAGTACTGGAGTACAGTGATACTGTCTTCATCTTTGCAGACTGTCCAAATGATGGATAGTTCTGGAGCATACCTATACTGTCCTCATGTTGCCAGACTGTCCTCTTGATGGACAGTACAGGAGCATACCTATACTGTCCTCATGGTTGCAGGCTGTCCACATGATGGAATGTACTGGATTATATCTTTACTGTCCTCATGTTTGGAGACTGTCCACATGATGGATAGTACTGGTTCATACCTATACTGTCCTCATGATTGCAGACAGTCACCATGATGGATAGTAGTACAGCATACCTTTTCTATCCTGATGCTTGCAGACTGTCCACATGGATTATACTGGAGCATACGTATACTGTCCACATGGCTGCAGACTGTCCACATGATGAAGTGTACTGGAGCATACCTTTACTGTCCTCATGTTTGCAGACTGTAAACATTATGGATAATACTGGTTCATACCTATACTGTCTTCATGGTTGTAGACAGTCACCATGATGGATAGTAGTACAGCATACTTATACTGTCCTCATCTTTGCAGACTGTTCACATGATGCTTACTACTGGAGCATACCTATGATGCCCTAATGTGTGTATACTCTCCACATTATTTATAGTACTGGAGCATATCTATACTGTCCTCATGTTTGCAGACTGTCCACATGATGGATAGTACTGTAGCATACCCATACTGTCCTCATGTTTGCAGACAGTCCACATCATGGATAGTACTGGAGCATACCTCTCCTGTCCTCTTGTTTGCTAAACTGTCCAAATGATGAATAGTACTGGAACATGCCTATACTGTACTCATGTTTTCAGACTGTCCACATTATGGATAGTACTGGGACATACCTATGATGTCCCCATGTTTGCAGACTGTCCACATGATAGATTTTACTGGAGCATACTGTACTGTCCTCATATTTGCAGAATGTTGACATGATGGCTAATACTGCAGCATACCTATACTGTCCTCATGTTTGCAGACTGCCACATAATGGATAGTACTGGAGCATAACAATACTGTCCTCATCTTTGCAGACTGTCCAAATGATGAATAGTACTGGAGAATACCTATATTGTCCTCATGTTGCCAGACTGTCCTCTTGACGGACAGTACTGGAGAATACCTATACTGTCCTTATGGTTGCAGACTGTACACATGATGGAATGTACTGGAGCATACCTTTACTTTCTTCATGTTTGGATACTGTCCACATGATGGATAATACTGGTTCACACCTGTACCTATACTGTCCTCATGGTTGCAGACAGTCACTATGATGGATAGTAGTACAACATACCTATACTCTCCTGATGTTTGCAGACTGTTCACATGATGGATTGTACTGGAGCATACATATTCTGTCCACACAGTTGCAGACTGTCCACATGATGGAATGTACTGGAACATACTTTTGCTGTCCTCATGATTGCAGACTATCCACATGATGGATAGTACTGGCACACATCTATAATATCCACATGTTCACAGACTGTCCACATATGGATAATACAGCAGCATACCTATACTGTCCTCATCTTTGCAGACTATCCACATGACGGATAGTACTGGAGCACATCTATAATGTCCACATGTTCACAGACTGTCCACATATGGATAATGCAGCAGCATACCTATACTATCCTCATCTCTGCAGACTATCCACATGATGGATAGTACTGGAGCACACCAATAATGTCCTCATGTTCACAGACTGTCTACATATGGATAATGCAGCAGCATTCCTATACTGTCCTCATCTCTGCAGACTATCCACATGATGGATAGTACTGGAGCACACCAATAATGTCCTCATGTTCACAGACTGTCCACATATGGATAATGCAGCAGCATACCTATACTGTCCTCATCTCTGCAGACTATCCACATGAAGGATAGTACTGGAGGATACCTATTATGTCTTCATGTTTGCAGACTATCCACATGACGGATAGTACTAGAGCATACCTATACGTTCTTCATGTTTGCAGACTGTTCACATGATGGGTAATACTGGAGCACACCTACACTGTTCTTATGTTTGCAGACTGTCCTCATGATGAATAGTACTGCAGCATACCTATGATATGCCTCATGTTAGCAAACTGTCCACATGATGGGTAGTACTGGAGCATACCCATACAGTCCTCATGTTGCAGAGTGCCCTCATGATGGATAGTACTGGAGCATACTTATACTGTCCATATGTTTGGAGAATATCCACATTGATGTATTGCACTGGAGCATACCTATAGTGTTTTCAGACTGTCCACATGATGGATAGTACTGGAGCATATCTTTACTGTCCTCATGTTTGCAGACTGTCCGCATAATGGATAGTAATGGAGCACAGTGATACTGTGTTCATCTTTGCAGACTGTCCAAATAATGGATAGTTCTTGAGCATACCTATACTGTCCTCATATTGCCAGACTGTCCTCTTGACGGACAGTACTGGAGCATACCTATACTGTCCTCATGGTTGCAGGCTGTTCACATAATGGAATGTACTGGAGCATACCTTTACTGTTCTCATGTTTGGAGACTGTCCACATGATGGATAATACTGGTTCATACCTATACTGTCATCATGCTTGCAGATAGTCACCATGATGGATAGTAGTACAGCATACCTTTACTGTCCTGATGCTTGCAGACTGTCCACATGGATTGTATTGGAGCATAGGTATATTGTCCACATGGTTGCAGACTGTCCACATGATGGAGTGTACTGGAGCATACCTTTACTGTCCTCATGTTTGCAGACTGTAAACATTATAGCTAATACTGGTTTATACCTATACTGTCTTGATAGTCACCATGATGGATAGTAGTACAGCATACCTATACTGTCCTTATCTTTGCAGACTGTTCACATGATGGTTACTACTGGATCACACCTATGATGTCCTAATGTGTGTATACTGTCCACATTAATTATAGTACTGGAGCATATACTGTCCTCATTTTTGCAGACTGTCCACATGATGGATAGTACTGGAGCATACCTCTACTGTCCTCTTGTTTGCTGAACTGTCCAAATGGTGAATAGTACTGAAGCATACCTATACTGTCTTCATGTTTGCAGACTGTTCACATGATGGATAGTGCTGGAGCATACTTATGCTGTCCTCATGTTTGCAGACTATCCACATGAGTGATAGTACTGGAGCATACCTATAATGTCCTCATGTTTGCAGATTGTCCTCATGATGGGTAGTACTGGAGCATGCCTATGATGTCCTCATTTTTGCAGACTGCCCACATGATGGATAGTACTGGAGCATGCGTATACTGTCCTTATGTTTGCAGGCTGTCCACTTGATGGATAGTAGTGGAGCACGCCAATAATGTCTTAATGTTCACAGACTATACACATGATGGATAGTACTGGAGCACACCTACAATGTCCACATGTTCACAGACTGTCCACATATGGATAATACAGCGGCATACCTATACCATCCTCATCTTTGCAGACTGTTCATATGATGGAAAGTACTGAATCATACTTATTATATCTTCATGTTTGCAGACTGTCCAAATGACAGGAAGTACTAGAGCATACCTGTACTCTTTTCATGTTTGCAGACTGTCCACATGGTGGGTAATACTTGAGCATAACTACACTGTCCTTATGTTTGCAGACTGTCCTCATGATGAATAGTATTACAGCATACCTATGATATGCCTCATGTTAGCAAACTGTCTACATGACGGGTAGTACTGGAGCATACCCATACTGTCCTCATGTTCACAGACTGTCCATATATGGATAATACAGCAGCATACATTTACTGTCCTCATCTTTGAAGCCTGTCCACATTATGAATAGTACTGGAGTATACCTATTATGTCTTCATGTTTGCAGACTATCCACATGACAGGAAGTACTAGAGCATACCTATACTCTTTTCATGTTTGCAGACTGTCCACATGATGGGTAATAATGAAGCACACCTACACTGTACTTATCTTTGCAGACTGTCCTCATGATGAGTAGTACTGCAGAATACCTATGATATGCCTCATGTTAGCAAACTGTCCACATGATGGGTAGTACTGGAGCATACCCATACTCTCCTCGTGTTCTCAGAGTGTCCTCATGATGGACAGTACTGGAGCATACCTATACTGTCCATATGTTTGGAGAATCTACACATGATGGATTGTACTGGAGCATTCCTATAGTGTTGTCATGTTTGCAGACTGTCCACATGATGGATATTACTGCAGCATACCTTTACTGTCCTCATGTTGGCAGACTGTTCACATGATGTGTACTAGACGAGCATACCTATGCTGTCCTCATGTTTGCAGAATGTGCACATCATGGATACTACTGGAGCATACCTGTACTGTCCTCATGTTTGCAGACTGTCCACATGATGGGTAGTACTGGAGCATACCTATAATGCCCTCATGTTGCCACACTGCCTCATGATGAACAGTACTGGAGCATACCTGTACTGCCCTCATGTTTGCAAGCTGTCCACATGATAGCTAGTAATGGAGCATACTATACTGTCCTGATATTTGCAGACTGTCCACATGATGGATGATACTAGAGCTTACCTATACTGTCTTCAGGTTTGCAGACTGCCCATATAATGAGTAATGCTTGAGTACACCTACACTGTCCTTATGTTTGCCGACTATCTTCATGAATTGTCTAAGGTTGTATCTTCTGGTATTTAAGCCCTGACTTTTAGAGGATTTCTGACTATACACACTGAGCCGAGTGGAGGAGGGGCATTGACTACAACTCTGATCTGAGATATATAACAATAAGTATCCTAATATTATTTGGCTTATTTATACTGGTTATTGCTTCTAGCAATTTATATATAGCACTTTCTACTCCATGCTGCATACTTTTTACTGTATTTTATTGCTATTTTCTGTACTTGTTAAGCATCTATTTGTTTGTTCTGATTTCCTACTAAGGATTGTATCATATAACTGATTTGTTCATAGGTTCATAGGTTGGTTCATAGGTTGGTACTAGGCTATCAGCCCTAGGGCTTATACAAATCTAGCCATAACAATTCCCTGGCTATTTCTTCCCACACTATTTACTTCCCTGGACCCCTTTCTAGCAGGGCAACTGACATGATCCCCGGGGTGAATTTCCTTTCTCCCATCCAATCATCAAGGTTCCTTTTGAAGAGGGCCAGAGAGGCACTCTGCTTGACATGTATGGACAATCTATTCCAGAGTCTGGGGAGTCTCTGGTTCAGGAACCTATCCCTCCAGCATGTTTTGTTTATTGTGATGACAAGGTTTAGATCCCTGAAGCGTGTGGCTCTGATTGATTGGGATTTCATTAAGTGTAGCATGTCCAACAGCTCTGGGTTTGACATGGCCTTGTATGTTAAGCAGAGATTGCCTCTGAGTAGATGATATGCGACAGAGTATAGCTGGAGTTTTTTAAGGCGGTCAGCATATGGCATCTGCTTTAGGCCTGTGATTCTTTTAGTGAGGTATTTCTGCGGTCTTTCTAGTTGTTGCAGATGTCTTGAGAGGTACATACCAAACGGGGCATTGTATTCTATAATGGGTCTAATGAGGGATGAGTACAGTGGGACAATGACCTCCTTTTTTCTGGATGAAAAGCCCTTAGTGATGAGGTATGCCACATATAAGGATTTATTTTGCAGTTAAAAGCATTCTGTAGAGTCTCCTTGCTCCTTTATCTGTTTATAAACTTTAATTTTGTGGCTCAGTGCTGTGATTAACATTTCTGTAGTGTTTACTGTCTAAAAGAGTGTAGGCTACTAGCTTTAATATTGTCCCAATTCAGATTTGCTGTCTTTGGGCCTGTTTGTTTTTGTAGTGATTGTTCTGAGCCCATGACCAGGACATCTTGAATTGGCAGAAGCCTTTCTTTACCTTCATGGCAGTATGGTGTTGATTGTCTGCAGGCTAGTGGGGGTTGTGTGGTCTAGGGCTTGGATAAGCACTCATTGGTTCTTTTGAGCTTTTTTACAAAAGTTTTAGGTTCATAGGTTCATAGGTTCATACTAGGCTATCTGCCCTAGAGCATTTATAAGCCTATCCAGAGTGTGTGTGGCTTTCACCACCCCTTAGGTTTATACCCATTAGTTTGCTGTGCCTCTGTCCAGTAGTGACACAGAGATGATCCCCGGGGTAAACCTACGATCTCCCCTCCACTCGTCAAGATTCCTCTTGAACAGGGCCAGTGAGGGGCTCTGCCTCACATGGACCGGGATTCTGTTCCATAGTGTAGGGAGTCTCTGGGTGATGAATCTGTCCCTCCAGCACGTCCTATTTATATCCGTGTTGAGGTTTAAGTCTCTTGCTCTCGTGGCTCTGGTGGATTTGGATTTTTTGAGGTGGAGCATGTCCATTAATTCCGGGTTGGACATGGCCTTGTATGTCAGGCACAGATCACCTCTGAGCAGACGGTATGCAACTGAATAGAGCTGGAGTTTCTTCAGTCGGGCAGCATATGTCATATGTTTGAGCCCCTTTATCCTTTTGGTGAGGAACTTTTGGGGTCTTTCCAATTGCTGCAGGTGACGGGTAAGATACATTCCGAATGGTGCATTGTACTCGATCATTGGTCTGATAAGTGAAGAGTACAGGGGCACAATGACCTCCCCTGATCTAGATGTGAATCCCTTCATGATCAGGTGGGCAATGTAGAAGGTCTTCCTAACCACTTTGGCAATGTGAGTGTCAAATGAGAGGTTTCTGTCAACTTGGGTCCCCAGGTCCCTGATAACCTCTTCCGTGCTTAATGGATTACCACCTATGTGGTAACTAGGGGTTACCTTGTTTTTCCCAAAGGGTATGACTATACATTTTTTGGCATTTAGCTTAAGGCCATGGCTCTGGCACCAGTTATCCATTTCTATGAGACCTCTCTGAAGGATGTCTGTGTCCAATGGAGTATCAATTATGGCGCCCAGTTTGCAGTCATCTGCAAACTTTGTCAGCCACAATCCCCTATGTTTGCCTGCACTTCTGAAAAGTAAATGCCGAACAAGAGGGGGCCCAGGACTGAGCCCTGTGGGACACCACTTGTGACCGGCTTAGAGTCTGACATGGCACCAGCAACTCTAACCCTATGGGTTCTGTCCTTGAGCCAGTTTGCAACCCATCTTGTGACATATGGGTTTACATTTAAGCTGGTGAGCTTTTCTATGACACCCGAGTGGGGTATTGTGTCGAAGGCTTTTGCAAGGTCAAGGTAGGCTGTGTGAACTGCCTTACCCTCATCAATGGCCTTAGTGACTGTTTCAAAAAAGTTGACTAAGTTCAAGAGGCAGGATCTGCCCTTGACAAAGCCGAATTGGGTAGAATCCAATGTCTGTAGGTCCCCAATGTCTTTATTTATGAGTTTCATTATGATCCTCTCCATAGCTTTGCAGACCAGGCTTGTCAAGCTTATGGGGTGGTAATTTCCAGGGTCCGTAGAAGCACCGCCTTTGTGGAGTGGGACCACAGTTGCCATACACCACTCTTTGGGTACGTATCCTGTGGTAAGGCTAAGATTAAACAGCAGCCTTATGTGTGGGTTTAGTTCCTCATTGAGTTCATGTAGCACACAGCCGGGGACGCCATCTGGTCCCATTGATGCTGTGTTTTTTGCTTTAGATAGAGCAGCTCTCACCTGGGCATTTGAGATGTTTGGGAGGCTACACTCTGCTGGGATAGTTATTTCTCCCTTTGGGGGGGACGGAGGGGAGAAATTTGCACTGAACCTGTCTGACAGTATGTTGGCAATGTCTGTGGGTTCAGTGATTTTTGTATCATTTTGGACTAATTCTGAGCATATCTGGGAGTTTCCACCCAGGTTTCTAACATAGCTAAAGAAGGCCTTATGATTGTCTTTTGTGTCTTTAGCGATTCTTCTCTCAAATTTGGCCTTGGATGATTTTATGAGTGATCGTAGTTTTTTACTAGTATTGATCAGGGATGCCTTCCCTTTTAGGGATTTTGTTCTGTCATGTAGTAGCTTTCTCCTCTTGTTGTAAAGTTTGTTTATGGCTGGGGTCCACCAGACCGGGTGCTTGCCTTTGGTGGAAAGGGTCTTGATTTTATTTGGGATTGCTTGATCCATGCATTCCTGGAGGTGCTCATAGAAAGCATTTGTAAGGGTTTCAGCAGCATGGGTTGTGGTTTCCACTGGCTCAGGGGCCTTGAAGGATACCACTCCAGTCTTAAGAAGTGTGAAGTTGGCTTTTGAGAAGTTCTTCACAGTGGTCTTTTAGCTGGGGGTGGAGGCGGGATGTGGATCTCTAGTCAGATTCATTTATGGTCTGATCTCACCAATGAGGGATATACTTCTGGTGTGGAGCATTTAGTCCCCATGTTTGCGATGATTAGGTCTAGTATATTTTCTCCTCTTGTGGGAATGGTGACTAGTTGTTCCATAGCATTTGAGTTTATGAACTCCAGGAACCTTTGGGCAAGGGTGTTGGGGCTTGAGTAATGTTCCCAGTCTATGTTTGGGTAGTTGAAGTCACCCAATATGATGGTATTTGGAGAGACATTCATACTCTCCAGTGTTTTCAGGAAGGCTGTGTGGGGTTCCTGAGTTTGAGAGGGTGGTCTGTAGCATGCTACAAACTGTAGGGCAGTTTTGCCTATGGTTAGTTGCACCTGGATGGTCTCAGATGCTTCGTGCATTGCCATCAACCTGGAGGTGTGGGTATCCTTGATGAATATGGATACTCCCCCTCCTTTTGTGGTGCAGTCCGAGTTTGGGGGCTGGAACGCATGATATGAGGTAAAACCTGATAGTGCCAGGGTGCTCTCAGGAGCCTTGAACCAGGTTTCAGTCACAGCACAGACATCGATGTTCTCCATACTGAGGAGGGCTTCGAGGGCGTGCATCTTGAGGTTTAGACTTCTGGCATTGAGCAGCATTACCCTTAGTTTTTGTCCATTTTTGTTTTCTAGGGCGGTAGGTTTATCATTTGAGCCTTGCCTAAAAAAGGCACTATGGGGGTGGCAAGAGCCTTTGCCAATATCCAGAAGCCCAGGGATGACAGGTGCAAGCCGTCCCTTGCGAAGCAGCGTGGCTTGTCAAGCATGTCATCCCAGGCAGACAGACATTGGATCCCCTTAGAATGACACCAGTAATTAAGCCAATTATTAAAGCTGATCATTTTGTCTCTGTATTGTGGCATCATTCTTGGTGAGGGTAGGATACTGCTCAGGGTCAGGGTCATACCGCCCTGGGCTACATAATCTGAGAGCTCCTCTATGTCTCTTTTCATGTAGTCCAGGGAGGTACGTCTCTGGTCGTTCACACCAGCATGGACAATGACGGAGTCATACATGTACTTGCTGTGGAGTGACCTGTGTGCTTGTGTTATGTGGCGGATTCTAGTGCCCAACAGGCAACTTACTGTAACCTTTTCCTTATTCAGTCTGGTGATTGGGACGTCAGTGTGTCTGACTATGGAGTCACCTATTACAAGTGTGTCTGGCATTGTGATTGGCCTTAAGGGCTGTGACTGTTTAGCACACTGACTTTGTGAACTATGTGTTGCATGTGTTATGTCATGAGGTGGCGGTTGCTTGGGTGTCTGCTTTGGAGGCCTCTGTTGTTTTGGTAGATTTTTGATCAGTGCCTCCGAGTATGTCTTTGTGTGTTTATGTGTTTGATTTGCGGTTGTGATAGTTCTATGTGAGACTGGGTTTGTGGTGTGCGTGTTTACCTTCTCCTCCTGTCTGGTCTTGCCAGTCCTGAGTTGAGAGAGCTCAGCCTCCAGTTTGGCTATATAGTTGCATCTCTCACATGTATTTGTGTTTTTTGGGAGAAGGAGAGGGTTGTCTGTGTACATGAGGCAATTGTAACATTGCCTCAAGATTCCCAGATTCACCAGCTGAATAGGAGAGGACGCTAGCAACTGACCCTTCGACATGCTAGAATAAGTGAAAGGAGTTTGCTGTGTAACTGGTTCAGAAAGGACCTATAGGTAAATGGGTACTCAAAGGGATTCAAGGCTAATGAAGTACTTTGTTTAGTATAAAAGTTCTTTAAATGAATAGAAAATGCTTTAGGAGCAAGTGCTGAGCTATTCAGATAGAGAATAGACTGTTTAGATTACAAGTAGAGCAGTTCTAAGGGAAAAATGAAGAGCAGACTTTATGGAGCCAGAAATAGTTTAACCTTGTTTAACTGGCGCTGCCCGATGGTGCTCTATGGGCAACTCTGCACTATAGTTGTGCTAAAACGCGCTAAAGCGCGCTAAAGCATGCTTTATAGCAGGGGGTTGAAAAGAGCTAGGAATTGACCCAAAACGGCCAATAGACTACAAGTTTCTGGCTGGAACCACTCCTCTAGGGACAAATAGGCTGCTCAGTGCTCCCCACTCCCACTGGTGAACAAAGAAGCTTCCTTCTATCCAAATAAGGATATGGAATAGCACAGGAGCTAAGACAAAGCCCAGAGATCAGCAAACTCTGATGACTGGACTATTCTAGTTCAGTAAGGCAGGAAAACAAGATTTTTTTTGTTTTTTTTGTTTTTTTTTTTTTTAGAGAAAACAGAGAAAAACAGACAGGAGCAACAGTAAATGCTATAATTGCTTTTAAATGCTTTTAAATGTCTAGCGCACTTGAGTGTGTTAGCCCACAAATAAAATTTAAGCAACAATAACTTTAAAAGTGCAAGGCAGTTAATTTACACAAAAAAAAAACAGTTTAAATAGAATGCAGAGCTGTATAAAAGGTGAAAAATGCAGTCGCTAAGCTGAAATAATCGAAAAAGCACTGAAAAATATTTAAATCAGGAAAAAATCACTTTTTTTGCTCTCTGCTGCTTGTAGAACTCTGCAGGACACCACGAGGAGCTGTGCTGAGTTGAATACAAGCGAAAAAGCATGCTAAAGCGTGCTTTATAGCAGGGGTTTGAGAAGAGCTAGGAATTGACCCAAAACGGCCAATAGACTACAAGTTTCTGGCTGGAACCACTCCTCTAGGGACAAATAGGCTGCTCAGTGCTCCCCACTCCCACTGGTGAACAAAAAAGCTTCCTTCTATCCAAATAAGGATATGGAATAGCACAGGAACCAAGACAAAGCCCGGAGATCAGCAAACTCTGATGACTGGACTATTCTAGTTCAGTAAGGCGGGAAAACAAGATTTTTTTTTTTTCTTTTTTTTTTTTTTTGAGAGAAACAGAGAAAAAGGCAGTAGCAACAGTAAATGCTATAAAATGCTTTTAAATGCTTTTAAATGGCTAGAGCACTTGAGTGTGTTAGCCCACAAGTAAAATTTAAGCAACAATAACTTTAAAAGTGCAAGGCAGTTAATTTACACAAAAAAAAACAGTTTAAATCGAATGCAGAGCTGTATAAAAGGTGAAAAATGCAGTCGCTAAGCTGAAATAATCGAAAAAGCACAGAAAAAATACTTAAATCAGGAAAAAGTCACTCTTTTCGCTCTCTGCTGCTTGTAGAACTCTGCAGGACACCACGAGGAGCTGTGCTGAGTTGAATACAAGCGAAAAAGCGAGCTAAAGCGTGCCTTATAGCAGGGGGTTGAAAAGAGCTAGGAATTGACCCAAAACGGCCAATAGACTACAAGGTTGTATCTTCTGGTCTTTAAGCCCTAACTTTGAGAGGATTTCCGTCTATACAAACTAAGCCGAGTGGAGGGAGGGCATTGACTACAACTCTGATCTGAGCTATATAACAATAAGTATCCTGTTTTTTTGTCTTATTTATACTGGTTATTGCTTATAGCAATTTATATAGAGCACTTTTTACTGCCTGCTGCATACTTTTTACTGTATGTTATTGCTATTTTCTGTACTTGTTAAGCACCTATTTTGTTTGTTCTGATTTCCTGCCAAGGAGTGTATCATATAACTTATTTGTTTGCAGTTAAAAGCATTCTGTAGAGTCTCCTTGCTCCGTTGTCTGTTTAAAAACTTTAATTTTGTGGCTCACTGCTCTGATAAACATTTTTGTAGTGTTTACTGTCTAAAAGAGTGTAGACTACTAGCTTTAGTATTGTTCCCCAGCTTCCCTCCCCGTTAGTGTCTTGCTGGTATAATTGGTGGCTTTGCAGTTGCCCGCCTCTACTGTAAATTTGATCTGGGACACTCCTCCCAGTCTAGTGTCATTAGCTCATTCTACCTATTACAGAGAGAACATCTGAGAAGGCCAACCCACTTAGTTTCTTTCCTTCTGTTCCTCCTTTCTCCCTTTCTTACAAAAGAATGCCTGAATCTCCTTGTGTTCTGACTGTTCTTCTCAAACATTTTGGAAATATAGAGTATATTTTAGTGCATTTAGTAAAACTGTATTTGCCTTAATATTGCTACAACTCAAGTGCTGCAGGTTGCACTGCATCTGAATTGTTTTAGTGTGTTTTAGCTGCTTTTCTGTAAATATAGATGTTTCTGTATATGTAGACTAGCTACTTATTCTGCTGTATTACTGCCTCTTAAATCGTTTTTCAGTTGTGCACTTGCCTTGCTTCATTCAAAAAGTTTTAAATTGCTCATTTTGTAGAGTTTTAATTGCATTTACTGTTTAGGGCTACACAATCAAGTGTGTTAGACTTTTCTGTGTTTATTTGCTGTATTATTGCATTGTTTAGCCTGTTTTAACCAAAAAAAAAAACAACCCCCCAAAAAATACTATCTTATTTGCTCGTTTCCCGCCTTTCCTAGCTAGTATAGTCCAGATCCCAGACTTTGCTGGTTACAGGACTTTATTTTCTGTGTTCAGAGATATCCAGACCTTGCTGTGGTAGTGGGAAGTCCTACTGCTTACCAGTGGGACTGGTGAACATTGTACTGCCTATCTAATGCTAGAGGAGTGGTTTCCAGTTCTGAAATTGTAATTGTAATTGTATTAGCCATTTTTGGGCTGATTTCTATCCCTTTCAACTTTCTGGCTTAAAAACGCATGTGTTTGCGCATTTTTCCGCATTGTGCAGCATAGTGGGGATACAGTTAAACTATTCCAGGTGCCAGAAAGTCTGCACTTTAAATTTTTCCTTAGAACTAGCTGGTTTCTCAGTAGTAGCACTAAAATCTGATCCCCTGTGACTAGCACTTGCTCTAGAACCTGCAGGAAAGCACTAGGAAGCCTTAAACTGATACAAGCACTCAACTCTCCTTGTTAATAAGGAGAAATTAATTGTAGGCACTAAACAGCCTATAATTGCAAAGTACCTTGCAAAGGTAAGGGAAAACAGCTCTTGTACTTTACAAAAAAAGCACCTAAACAGGCATGTCCAAGGGTCAGCTTCCAGTGATTTCTCCTGTCCACCTGGTGAATCTGGGCATACTGGAGCAATGCAGCAATTGCCACACGTACACAGACAACCCTCTCCTCCTACCACCCAACACTACAACCTGTGAGAGATGCACTTACATAGCCAAACTGGAAGCAAAGCTCTTTCCAGCCAGGATTGTGCTAGACAGTCAAAAGGAGTAGGTTAACACCTGCACTACACCTCAAGCAACACATAGCCCTTCAAAACCCACACCATCAACACCCACACATAGCAACACTAAACCCACATATGAGGAGGCCCTTAACATTACCCTGCCCAAGCAACAAGCACCTCCGAAGCTGAAATGCAAACACCAGTCAAAACCAAAGTGTCACATAGCTCATAACACCAGTGTGCCACCAAGCAACAGCCCCTAAGGCACAACAATGTACCCAACACTTTAGTCATAGGTGACTCTATAGTCAGGCACACTGATGTCCCACTCATCAGGCTGAGCAAGGAGAAAATTGCAGTCAGCTGCCTGTCAGGTGCCAGGATCCACCACATAATGCATGCACTCAAGTCACTCCACAACAAGTACAAATATGACTCTGTCATTGTCCATGTTGGAGTGAATGACTTGAGACATACCTCCCTGGACTACATGAAAAGAGACATGGAAGAGATCTCAGATCATGTGGCCCAGGCAGGTATGACCCTATTCCTGAGTAGCATCCTGCCTTCGCCCAAAATGATACCACAGTATAAAGACAAAATGACTGACTTCAACAATTGGCTAAGCTTCTGGTGTCATTCAAAGGGGATCCTGTATCTGTCTGCCTGGGACGGCATGATTGACAACCATGATGCTTTGCCAGAGATGGTCTGCAACTGTCACCCCTGGGATTCAGGTTACTGGCTAAAGCTCTTGCCACCCCTATACTGCCTTTTTTAGGCAAGGTTCAAAGGACAAAACCACCACCGTAACAGGTACAAGCATGCAAAATCTGAAGGTAATGCTACTCAATGCTAGAAGTCTAAATCTCAAATTGCACTCACTCAAGGCACTCCTAAAAATGGAGAACATCAATATCTGTGCAGTAACTGAGACCTGGTTCAAGACTCCAGAGAGCACCCCTGCAGTATCAGGCTACAACTCTTCCCACACTTTTTGGCCACCAAACCAAGACCGAAACACTAAAGGTGGAGGAGTGTCCATATTCACAGAGGATATTCACACCTCCACGCTAGTTACCCAACACAATGCGTCTGAAATTCTCCAGGTGCAACTAACACTAGGTAAGACTGCAATACAAATTGAAGCTAGCTACAGATCCCCCACCATGCCCCAAGATTCTCATTACACCTTTCTAAACATACTGGAAAATATTAAGATACAACCAAACACCCTAATACTGGTTGATTTCAACTACCTTGCCATTAACTGGGAAAACTACTCGGGTACCCACAACTTTTCCCAGTGGTTCTTGGAATTCATAAATTCCTATGCCCTGGATCAACTAATCCATTGCCCCACCAGGGGCTCCAATATACTAGACCTGGTCATTTCCAACATGGGAGATAGATGGTCCACACCAGTGGTCACCCCCTTATTGGTCAGGTCTGACCATAAGCAAATCACCCTTGACATCCACATCTCAACCCCACCCCCAGTAAGGTTGTCATAATGGTTAAGGTGTTTACCTTATAGATACAAGGTGCAGGGTTTGATTCTCACATGGGATAATTGGCTTGGCTTAAAATGGCCCACAAAGGCACTTAGCCTAGTACTAATCTATGAACCTATGAACCTATCTCTGAAAAACTTCTCCAAAGCCAACTTCATGCTACTTAATTCAGAACTGACAAATGTCATGGTACCCATGCAGATGGGAGCTGAAAGGTTGCCTGCTGAATCCTACACTAAGGCACTGTACGAGCACATCCACTCATTCATTAATCGTGCCATTCCCAAATAGAAACAATATGCTCTCCTCCAAAAAAAGAAAGCCAATCTGGTGGTCCCCTCCCATTAACAAGCTATACAACAGAAGGAAAAAACTGTTGCAGAAAAAAGGAAAATCACAGGGTACAAAAAACTCCCTTACCAACCTCAGTAAGAAGCTGAGATCTCTCATAAAATCCTCCAAAGCTAGTTATGAAAATAAAATTGCCAAAGATTCCAAAGGCAGCCACAAAGCATTCTATAGTTATGCCAAGAATCTAAATGGCAATGCTCAGATCTGCTATGAGCTACAACAGAATGGCATTAAATATACTGATCCCAAGGATATTGCCATCCCCCGCTCACCCCTTAAAGGGCCCAGCTCAATACCAAAAGATTGCCAAATTCCAGTAATCAATGCCACACAGGTAGAAACTGCACTCTCCAAAGCTAAGAATATAGCAACCATGGGACCAGGTGACATCCTGGCTGTGTACTACATGAACGACAAACTGAACTGGCACCTCACCTAAGTGTCATGTTTAATCATAGTCTCACCTCAGGCTTCGTGCCCACTGAGTGGTGCACAGCTACAGTTACCCCACTCCACAAGGGGTGATCCACCTTGGATCCTGGGAACTACCATCCCATCAGTCTGATGAGCCTGATCTGCAAGGGCATGGAGCACATTATTATGGAACTTATAAACAAAGACATTGGCAACCTTCAAACACTGGACCCCACCCAGTTTGGGTTCATGAAGCGCCAATCTTGTCTCCTGAACATGACTGACTTCTTTGAATCAGTCTCTAGAGGTGTGGATGAGGGTAAGGCGGTCCACACAGCCTATCTGGATGTCGTCAAGGACTTTGACACCATCCCCCACTCTGGAATCATAGATAAACTTACTAAGCTGGGCATAAATCCCTACATCACTCGATATGTTGCCAACTGGCTTACTGAAAGAACCCAGACTGTTAAAGTAGCTGACTCCAAATCCAGCTCCAGACAACTGGAGTACCTCAGGGTTCAGTCCTGGGACTGCTCTTGTTTGGCATCTACTTCTATGAAGTACAGGCCAACACTAAGGGACTCTGGCTAACAAAGTTCGCAGATGACTGCAAACTGGCAGCCATTACTGAATCCCCAAATGATGTGGATATTCTACAAAAGGGCCTTACATAAACAGATGCTTGGTGCTAGAGCCATGGGCTCAAGCTTAATGCAAAGAAATGTATAGTTATCCCCTTTGGGAAAAAACATGTACCCATAAATTACCACACAGGTGGCAGTACACTAAACACCAAAAGCGTGATGAGAGGCTTAGGAGCACAGGTGGACAGTGGTCTCACCTTTGATAACCACATTGTCACAACAGTCAGGAAATCCATCTACGTGGCACACCTCATCACTAAGGGATTTTCATCCAGGAAAAAAGGAGGTCATTGTCCCACTGTACTCATACCTCATTAGACCCATTACAGAGTACAATGCCTCATTTGGTATGTACCTCACAAGACATCCGCAACAGCTGGAAAGACCGCAGAAATGCCTCACTAAAAGAATCACAGGCCTAAAGCAGATGCCCCATGCTGATCATCTATAAAAATCTCCAGCTATATTATCCACTTAAAGAAATCCCAATCCCTCAGAGCCACACACTCCAGGGATCTAAACCTTGTCATCACAATGAACAAAACATGCTGCAGGGATAGATTTCTGACCCACAGACTCCCCATATTCTTGAATAGACTGCCCATACATGTCAAGTAGAGCACCTCTTTGGACCTCTTCAAAAGGAACCTTGACGATTGGATGGGAGATAGGAAATTCACCCCGGAGATCAGGTCAGTTGCCCTGCTAGACAGGGGTCCAGGGAAGTAAATATTGTGGGAAGAAATATCCGGTGATTTTTTTGGCTAGGCTTGTATAGGCCTAGGACCAATAGCCTAGTACCAACCTATGAATCTCTGGATAGTACTGCAGCATACTTATAATATACCGCATGTTAGCAAACTGTCCACATGATGGGTAGTACTGGACCATATCAAAAAACACAAAGTGAACGAATGATAAAGTGGAACCAACAAACAAAAAGTCCAACACACCAAAGCAAAAGCAGGTTCCACAGCATTGTATAAATTCTTTTAATAAAACAAAGCTTTCATACAGAAAAGTCCTTCTTCAATGTTAATAAAATTCATATCAAGACATCACATCCTTTATACATAAAAATCCAAAAGACACATGACACAGCCTACCTATCATAAACTAAACACAATCAATTAATTAAAATAAACAATTAAAGAAATGTCTCACTGAAAAATCTTAGAGTATATTACATTCCATTAAAGCAAGATTTTAAAGTTGTTAGCTCCTAAAGAACATGATATTAATAACCTTCCATTTAAAAATACCTCAGAAACATATACACGTTTATTTATTGCTGGAACAAAATAAGCATTCATATGTACATATTTGGGTCCATATGACTTGGTCAACAGTTCATTTGGTCGACAGTTCATTTGATCGACAAGCATTTTAGGTGGGGGGCTTCACCTGCCACACCCCCCAATGTGGGGGGGGCTGTGCCCCCCACCCCCCCCCTAACTATATATAACAACTCCAGGGTCACACAACATTGGGGAAGGGGGAAAATGCTTGTCGATCAAATGAACTGTCGACCAAATAAACTGTCGACCAAATGAACTGTCGACCAAGTCATATGGACCCACATATTTACATCTAGTAATAAGCACTTATGTGTACATATATAAATATAATTTGGAATATACACAAATATTATAAATATTATAAATGGTAAAGTAGGGATACCTATCAATTATTTTACTTGTTTCTTCTTTTACAAGATAGGTTTTAGTGTAACCTGTTTATTCAAACCAGGGTATGTATACGCATGTAAGTGGATAACCACTCATATTCCCTAGTGTCCAATCTATTTACCAAGTCCCCACATCTAATATTAGAAGTTAAAATATCCATAACACAGAAAGAAAAATAATGTGGTTCATCTGTTTCTTGTATATGTTGGGCTAGCACAGCATACACAATTATAGCAAGGGTAGTGGCCTTGTCCATCTTTCTATGTTAGTAAATCAAAAAGAAGGCTAAGAGATAGGATTGTGGAGAAACAGATGAACCACATTATTTTTCTTTCTGTGTTATGGATATTTTAACTTCTAATATTAGACGTGGGGACTTGGTAAATAGATTGGAGACTAGGGAATATGAGTGGATTATCCTCATATTTGCAGACTGTTACATGATGGATAGTTCTAGAGCATACCTATACTGTGCTCTTGTTTGCAGACTGTCCACATGATGGATAGTACTGCAGCATACAATTACTGTCCTCATGTTTGCAGTCTGTCCTCATGATGAATACAACAGAAGCATACCTGTGATGTCCTCATGTTTGCAGACTGTCCAAATGAGGGATAGAACTGGAGCATACCTATACTATTATCATGATTGCAAACTGTCCACATGATGGGTACTACTGCAGCATACCTATACTGCCCTCATGTCTGCAGACTGTCCAGATGTTGGACAGTGCTGGAGCATACATATACTGTCCTCATGTTTGCAGACTGTCCAAATGATAGATAGTACTGGAGCATACCTATACTGTTCTCATGTTTGCATACTTTTCAAATGATGGATAGTACTGGAGCATACCTATATGGTTCTCATGTTTGCATACTGTCCACATGATGGATTGTACTGGAGCAAAACTATACTGTCCTCATGTTTGCAGATATTGTTGGGGGACTCTATAAGATTGCACCCAGGTGGCAGTCATCTGCAGATGTAGTAATCCACAAGCCATCTACCTTAGCCTGGACATCAGAAAATTAGTTTCCAACAATAGAGAGCCCAGCACAAATCCTTGTGGTACTCCACTGGTAACTGGTCTGCTATTGAAGGTGGACTCATAGGTTCATAGGTTCATAGGTAGATACTAGGCTATTGGCCCTGTGGCCTGTACAAGCCCAGCCAAAAAGGAACCCTGGCTTTTGCCACCCAAGAAAATTATTTTCCTATGCCACTGTCGAGCAGAGCGACAGAAGTGATCCCCGGGGTGAATTTCCTATTTCTCATCCAGTCATCAAGATTTTTCTTGAAGAGTGCTAATGAGGAGCTTTGTTTGATATAGATAGGTAGTTTGTTCCAGAGTATGGGAAGTCTCTGGGACAGGAATCTATCCCTCTGGAATGTTCTGTTTATTGTGGTGACAAGATTTAGGTCCCTAAAGCGTGTAGCTCTGAGGGATTGGGATTTCACTAAGTGGAGCATGTCCAACAGCTCTGGGTTTGACATAGCTTTGTATGTTAGACAGAGATCACCTCTGAGTAGGTCATATGCGATGGAGTAAAGCTGGAATTTTTTGAGACAGTCTGCGTAGGGCATATGATTGAGGCCAGTAATCCTCTTTGTGAGGTATTTCTGAGGCCTTTCCATTTGTTGTAGACTCCCCAACTTTGACAATATGTGTTGAGTTAGTAAACCAGTTGGCTACCCATCTATTAATGCATGGGTTAATCCCCAGATGGGAGATTTGCTCTATGATACTTGAATGGCAGATTGTGTCAAAAGCCTTGGCTAAATCAACGTAGGCAGTATGACCTGTTTTCCCTCATCCAGGGCTTTGGGGACATTATCAAAGAAGTTTGCTATGTTTAATAAGCAAGATCTACCCTTGACAAAACCAAAATGGGTTGGGTCGAAAGTGTTGATCAGCTATGTCCCTGTGGATAAGGGCCATGAGGATTCATTTCATAGCCTTGCAGATAAGGCTGGCTAGATTTATGGGTCAATAGTTCCCAGGATCTGTGGTGCTGGTGCTGCAATAGCATTGTCGCCTCTCAGTAAGATGTTGTCCTGTTCGATTTTCAGCTAGCGCGTCTTCTGTGTGGAGACATGCATGAATGAGCGTACCTTCGTTGAAGGTTGTGCATCAGGGCCGGCAACTCAGCACGTAAAAATTTACTGCCAATCATTAGCGGACCGGAGTTCCGCTGTGGCGACCCCTAACCGGGAAAAGCCGAAAGACACAAGTTCCCAGGATCAGTTGATGGATGTGTAGGCATGTTCAACTGTGAAGATAGTTGTAGTTCTGCATGAGGGAGGTAGGTGTTACCAGATTGACGTGCATTGCATATCACACAACATTTGATATTAATTTATATATTGTAGTTGATATATATTTGTTGAAAAACTACTGGAGACACCAGGGTTGCAGTGACATATTGTTAGATAGGGCCTTCAGTTTGTTAAGTATCCATGTGTAGTTTCATGGAATAAAGACTAAACGGGCATTAAACAACCCTAATACATACTAATATTTACACTGCATAGCACAGCAGTTAGCATCAGGCTTTCACAGTGGTTGGCAAAGTGTTTGCACATGCGAGATACATATTTCCATTCCTTTCCCAGTTTGTGAATAGTTAAGCAGTGTGCAAATGCCACCCACATTGCTGTGTATGAAATACAGGTGCAACTTAGCTAACTAAGTGGCAGCAGGTATTAATGCACTGACACGTTTCTTTTTGAGCCAAGATGATACTGGGTTCAAATCCAGGTGTACCTAATATTTTAAATAAACAGTGATAATGCAATGACATTATTATTTATAGTACATTCAGCATGTGTTGCTCTGTGTTGATGTAGTGCAACAGGATTAAGTGGCATTGTGTGGAGGTGTGCAATGCCAAACTCCACTCAGAGGCCAAAAAGTGAAGGGATCCATTGCTTTTTCTGCTACTTATGTGTGTTGTGTGTGATTCTATTTTTGATCAGATTATAGGAGTTAAAATGGGGTTGATAGGAAAGTGGTGAAATGGTAAGCAATCAGGAGGAAGATCAAAGGGAAAGCAATACAGAAATGTGCAGGAGGGAGGGAGGTAAGAACCATAGCTATCCATTTCTTCAACAGTAAAAACTGATAATATGTGCAGAATGTTGAATTTGAACTGTCACCTCCAGAGAAAGAGGGGTGACAACAATGTAATCATGTTGTGTAGCCAACTAGACCAAATCATATACATACATATATATATATATATATATATATATATATATATATATATATATATATATATATATATATATATATATATTTTTTTTTTTTGTGGGATAGGTGCATTTAATTAGTAAGACAGGAATGCTGGGTAAGGGATGTAGGTATTGCTGTGTCAGGTAAGTTGGGTAGGTGGGGATGGAAATGCAAACAAACAAGACAAACAAGACAAGAAACAGGGATGGTGAGGAACGCAAAGGGTTGGAGGACACCATGATTGAGGTGAGGGAGGGGCAACAGAGGCTCATGTCTGTCAAACACTGCGAAAGTGAGAATCGAGTCCTGACCCACTGAACTGTCATCACTGTCCTCTTACTCGGCTAGTGGCTGGATTGCTTGATGCCTTCCTGTCCTATGAACCATGAGGAACAGCAGTTTCTCCATCTGGCGTAGGTGTGCACAAATGGTGCAGTGCACAACCCTGTGCACCAACCTTGGCCTCTACCAGTGGTTGATGAAGTCACCACCTCCAACACTGCTCCCGGAAGGTACCACTGCACCAGCTACCAGGGCTGTTCTACATGAGGGCACAGCTATTTCAGGGGCAGCAGAGACAGTGCTGCCAGGTTGGCTCCCAGATGTGTTGGGCATCAGTGCTGTAGCCAGAGGAGTGGGGGCAGGTTGATCCACTCAGGCTGGCTTACCTCACTGTGCTGTGTAGTATTTGATGATTTGGTACAGATGGATGACATGGAGACATTTTGACAACACATAATATAAAATAAAAAAGAAATATATGGGTTGGGGTAAGAGAAAATAAAGAGATTAAATTAGCACCATCACGTGTGACATACAATGTATTAACACAATTATACAACTATATTATCTGACATATTACAATTGAGTATATGTCCTAACAAATGCACACTATAACTACAGATTGCTGAAAGTAATCCTTGAAATGTGCATATATTGCTCATATGCATGTTCCAATTACACAGATTAAAGTTAACAGCAAGGCATTTGTGCCGTTTGTATAGAGTTTCATTTAATGTTAATTATTACTAAAGAAATGCAGTACTTGTCTATAGTTGTGACTCATGGTACTTGAACCCAGAACCTCTGACTACAGTGTAGTTAGACTCCTAAATTTGGTTTGTGCTACAGACTAATGCATGCATACTTACTATTACAATTAGGATATGCATGCTCAGTTTGCTACAACTGTACAGAAAAAACAAAAATGTATCTAACTTTTAAAGCTACAATAATACTTCGCTTGTGCTGCATATATACCACTTGCTTCCCTCAGTTTCTCCAATTGAGCACCATGAGCCTTTCTGTTGAACTTTATGTTGGCATTAGCTGGGGACAAAACATGAAAGAACAGAAGAGCATTATGCATACCAGTCTTGCCTACATTTATCTTTCTAAATATTACAAATACTCTCTCATTATCGTACTTACAGCTGTGGGATGTCCTCAGTCTGAAATTCATTCAATGTTTGAGGGTATCCATTTTACACCTATGCAGTCATTACAATGATGGGGCGGCCATGGTGGTGCAGTGGTTAGCATTGCCGCCTCACAGCAAGAGGTTCTCCGGTTCGATCCTTGGCTGGGGTGCCTTCTGTGCGGAGTCTGCATGTCCTCCCTGTGGTCGCGTGGGTTTCCTCCGGGTGCTCCGGTTTCCTCCCACATCCCAAAGACATGTTGCAGGTGGATTGGACACTCTAAATTGGCCCTAGGTGTGCGTGTGTGTGTGCCTTCTGTGGAAGGTTGGGCGCCAGGCTGGCAACTCGACACCGTAAAACTCTACTGCCGATCAATGTGCGGACAAGGTGATCTGCTGTGGCGGCCCCTAACTGGGAAAAAGCCAAAAGAAGAAGACGAAGCAGTCATTACGATGATGCCTACACTGTTCTCCATTGTGTGGGATGCCAGTAGCACTAGACACAGCCTGAGCTAAACTACTCCATGCCTTAGACTTGTACTGGGAGCATGAATAGCCCCCCTGCAGAAGTCTTTGGTTATAGTGCTTTATCCAGAATCCAGTAAATATCCTGATGTCATGGACACCCCACCTCTGTCCTCTTAACTTGGCAGCTTCTCCATTAACTCCACCCATAACTAATGCCTGGCCTAAAGCAATAGAAACCTACGCAATGGTGCCAACTGTCTTTGTGCAATGTTAAGTGAAGAGCAGCAGTGCAACTAAGCATGACTGAAATATTTGAAATAGGAAGGTTAATCTGACACTTGACATTAGTGTGAGGGGTCTCTGCTGCTGTACCTTGGAAATATATATTGAAAATTGGAAGGTAACTGTTAAGTAAGATAAGTTTGCAGGCATGCAGTGGAGGCATACATGTCATGAACTGACTCATTAACATTTGGCTTTATACAATGATAAAATTGATTTTTAAAGTGTGGGATTCAAACCTAAGCATATGGGACAAAACATTTTCTCAGACATACTCAGGAATCATTCATAAATACATTCTTCCACTACCCACTCTACCCTTGTAAAATATGCAGATGACTGTACTCTGATCACATCCTCAAACTCAGTCTCACAACCTCAGACACAATAGGCCTTCCTTTCAGATGAAAACTGGCTAAATGACAATCACTTTATTTTGAATGCTACAAAAAATAAAACTGCTTCTTTCTCCCCAAAGCCAGTGAACACCTTAAGCTCTCCTTCTCTATCTCTCCCCTAAATAAAACCATCATTAACGCTGAAACTCCCACAAAATTACTAGGAATGACAACTCATGACCAACTAAAATTTCACTAACACATACAGTAATTAAGAAAACTAATCAAAAACATAGACTTCTATATTGTAACAAAAAATTTCTATCATCAAGTTCCGACTCTCCTTGGCTCAAGCCTATCTGCTTCCTAGCCTGCTCTATGGAGCCCCAGTTCTTACTAACCTTAAATCCTGCCTGCTCTCCAAACTGAAACGAGTCTACAATAAAATTGTTAAATTTGCAGCTAACATACCAAATTCCACCATTGCCTTGCTCTCAGTAAACTGCACTGAATTGAACTTCCCCATCATCTCAAGTTATCTCAACTCCATATAACCCACTTCCTTCTTAATTAACCCACTGCCTGTCTTTCTCTCTCCAACTTACTCACTTACTATACTCCTTCCCATCCCTTACACAGTACTGATAAATTCCTAATCCAGACTTATAGGTCCAAAATGAAAATTGGCAATCTTTTATATTAAACCTCCATAACTAAATTGTGGAATAACCTCCCTGCCAGTTTACACAGCATTATACATAGAAACAGATACTAAAAGGAATTAAAAAACTTTCTCCAGAACACTCGGCTATGCCCCTGCAAGGACTCTCCCTAATCCTGACTACATCTTCTGTCTCTCTCACTTTTGAGCAGAAAGTTCTCTGGCTCCACTCTAGTTAGGTGATGCTATTAAACTATATCTTTTGTAGGGAATGTAGCATGCTTAAAATAATATTATTACTTGTTTATTTTTGTATCACTATTTCTATTTTTCATGCTTATATAAAACTGTGCTATCTTACTATGTGATATCTTTGTTACTGCTTTGTTAAACCTATGTATGTAAAATTGTCATTTTTTTTGAGCTTTACTCTTGGGGTTTCCACTGAAAATGAGCCTGGGCCCAGTTGGAACAACCTGGTTAACAAATGTGAAATAAAATAAAATAAAATAAATACAGGTGACAGTTTGAGGTGTTAACACGTGTATGTGTGTGACTTGACAAAGTTCTTGTATACCCATCCAGTTGTGTATGTGTCTTATGTAATTGAGAAAGCCATGCAAGTCCAGATAGCACATTTATACTCACAGAACTTTAGTGGTCAGTAGACCTTCAGTCATAATCTGAAAACACAATAAAAGTGTATTATCCCTTATAAATATGTCATATCAGCTCCACTATCTAAAGCTTTATAAGTGAGAGTGAATATAACGGGAAGTGGAATAACAGTAATTATGTCTGGAATATCCTGTATTAGAAACCAGGACCCTGTGAATGGCAGTCCTACACTTACACCTGTTGCCACAAGAATGTTGAAATAACACTTGTCTAGTTTTTATTTCATTGCTATTAACAGCACTGTCACAACAGTAAAAATACATTGCACACCCTGTACTAGAACCAAGGGCCATCTGTACTCCAGCCCTACACTTACACCTGCTGCAACAGGACTAGTTTCATCATGTTTCCATAACTTCTTACTAATTCTTAAGCTTTCTGTGTTTCCCGCCATGCAACGCTGTTAGTGTTTTTGTGCTGTGCCCAAAGGAATTAATTGAATTCATCTATATGTAATTATTGGCTGTTTGAAGGTGTTCTATGACTGCAGGTTAGTGGGGAACCCAGTTAACTGCTGTGCAATGCATGCTGTTGTGCAATGGAAAGCAAAAATTGTAATAATACATTGTTTTTGACTTTTGCACTTTTACAGATGTTGTGTCTGTGGGTGTTCTGCAAGTGTTCTCTCTGCTTCTTGTCTAGGCCATTAGTCCAGTTTGCACCCTGCTAAGCATTGAGCAAACCAGATAAGCACAGTCAAATTTGACATTACTTTTCTTTGGTTCCCATGTTTGCACTAAGCTGCACACAGTGCAAACAATGGCATAAAGAAAAAATAAATACAAATAATTAAATAAAAGGGAAAAGTACTTAAAATGAAGAAAAGCAATCTATGAAATAAACACTACAACATATCTGCTAGTACACATGAAATATTTCTGCATAGGTCTGCATTTGAACTCTCACTCCAATGAACGTTCAGAACACAGTAAGTGCCTTACACCTTTTTGCCACACAAACAACTTTGCAGCAGGGAACTGAAAGGATTCTGCATACTATGATGCCCCTTCACTGCCCCATTAATTAAGGAGCCTCAGTCCTCACCACTGGCAACAGTGGGAAAAGTACATACTGGGAGGATGACAAGTGCGCACACAGTAAAGTGCAATTTCTCTTAAGAGCACACAGAGATCACAGTCAGTCTGGGGTTGTTTTCTACCTCTTTCTCCAGATCCCCAATAGGACTCCCCATTGGCACAGCTATAAGGTTTAATCCCAGCTGAGTGGCCAAGCCAAGACCTCCAGCACCCTTGCTGTCCAACCAGGGCTTTGTGTTCCTGCCCAAGTAGCTGATACACACACACACACACACACACACACACACACACACACACACACACACACACACACACACACACACCCATACACACACACACACACACACACACACACACATGCAAACTTTGAGGTTTAATTTATATACAAACACACACACACACACACACACACACACCTGAGAAAGACTGGCACAGGTTTACTAGCTATGATCCCCCCTTTTGCCCAGACAATAAGGTAGTTCCAGCTGCCACTCGCCAAATCTTCATCAGCTACTTAAGGCCCTTAACAAAGGGTGTCCAATCCTACTGTGAAATATTACAATTATCCAAATGGTAATCTGACCAAGAGCAAAGCTATTTAGGAGTAGTCTGTACAGTGTCACCAAATAAATATGTAAGTACTTTAAGATATCGAACTAGCAAGAACTACTGTTGAAAAATACACAAAATCAAAAGCAGCAATTGATAGAGCAGTTAGCAATTAGCAGTTAATTCAACAAACTAGCACTCCAAAAACCACCAAGAACAATCTTGAAAAATAGTAGTAGTAGTAGTTTAATAATCAACAAGTTCACATAAAATCAGAGTTTAGTGCTGATAATATCTCTTGCTGATCTGCTGTGCCTGTCTTTTGAGATTACTAGTGTGAGTTTGGGCACATTGACCACTTATTTTTATTTACTAGTTTTCAAGTACTCTAAGAGCTTAAAAATGCCTCACATATATCAGCCACAAAGACAGGTTTAAATATATTTAATAATAGATAATATAAGAACAAAACAATACTCAGTAAAAAAAAAAACACAGTAACTTCAGAGTTCAAAATGACAGGGAATATTTAAAACAACATTACAGGACAGTCTCAGAAACCACTAAGCTATACTCTACTAGATTCCTATGTGAATCCAAAAGAGTCACTATGCCCTAGAAACTTACTTACAGCAAGGCAAGTGCCGCAGGTGATGATGACTGGATGTTCTTGTTAGGTCAAAGACAGAATACAAAATGCACAGTCTCTCTCTCAGAGAGTTCTTAAATTAATATCAAATATTATGGCTGAGTTAGCTTGGATGGCATCACTTTTTGTTACCTGATTTCAGTTTCCAAGATAAACCCCTTTTGTCAGAAACTAAAAGAATATAGCAGTTCTCTGTGAAAATACATAGCCTTCAGATGTTTGTGCCTGCTAGAGGACATAAAACAATAAAACACTTACAAAACAACACAGAGAGTCCTCTGATGTAGACATCCTGTCTTCTGTTGACTGAAACTGAAAAATAACTTTTATAGCACAATCATAAAACACTTTAATTTCAACATTTTTTGACATTTTGCAAGTTAACGTTTTTATGTTCTAGTTTCTACTGTTAAAACATGTACATTTGCACAGGTATATAGTTTATATATATTTCTGTTCTTTTCCAGTATGGTACACTGTGGACACATCCTTGAAGCTCAGTACTATACAAACCCCGTTCAACACACACTTCTGTACCAGTAGTTTAATATACACATAACATATAGTTCTCTTATGTAACAACACTTGTGGTTCAAAAAATGGCAGGTAGTTCCTTTATTTTTATGCACATGCTTTTTTATATGTATTTTTATATATAAGTATTTTTATGAATTATGCTTTCATAGTGATGAATGAAGTCAATTAGTTTAAATATTACTACTTTATACTTTTCTATACAATTCTTTTACTTCATATGGGATGTTTCTTTAAGATGAACATGGCCTAATTAATTAATTTAGGGTATAAAAGACACACAGTAGACAGTTTGCATTTGTATCTGAAGAAGCAGAAGTTATCTGTGAAAACACTTATATATTTGCGATTGAATAAAGAACTTTTAATACTGGAACTACCTGCCATTTTTTGGACCACAAGTGTTTTACATTTGTTTGCAGTTTTACTTTTGGTGATCTAAAGCTCCTAGTAAGGACGGTGATGTGTTTTTTATTGGATTTTTCATTGTTCTTACCTTCCTGAAAGGAGCTAAGGCAGAGGAAATAGAAGAAATCGTTGAACTGGACTATCTACCAGAGAATATACATCCTAATAAGGTGAATACACTAGATAAACTGTTACATACTACTAGTTATATGGGTAACCCACTATTTAGCTTTCATGACAAATAATTTGTTTAAACTAAAAGAGCATCAATATCAAGTGTTTCACATGGAAGTTTGTGTGAAAAAAGAAATTGTACCACTAGGGTTACACATTTTAAAAATGTCTGCACAAGGCTCTAATGATCCTGAATTACTGGCAGAATAGCAGTCCATAAATCTAGAGACCAGTATTAAGTACAATGAAGCTTTGATTAAGCTTTCAAAATGTGAAGCAGATCATTTATCAGCATTAGTGAAACAGCAGTATAGAGCGTCTTTTGTGTGGAGACATGTGTGAATGGGCGTACCTTCATTGAAGGTTGTGCATCAGGGCTGGTAACTCGGCACATAGAAATCAACTACCAATCATTAGCGGACCGGAGTTCTGCTGTGGCGACCCATAACCGGGAAAAGCTGAAAGACACAAACAAAGTGAAACAGCAGTATAATAAATGATAAATGATCTGCTTCACATTTTGAAAGCTTAATTAAAGCTTCCATGTACTTAACACTGGTCTCTAGATTTATGAACTGCCATTCTACTATCAGCATTAGTGAAACAGAAGTATAAAGGATGGCCACAGTGGTTAGCGTCATCACCTCACAGCAAGGGGCTCTCCAGTTTGATCTTCAGCTGGGGTGTTTTTGTGCGGAGTCTGCATGTCCTCCCTGCGGTTGTGTGGGTTTTCTCCAGGTGCTCCAGTCTCCTCTCACATCCCCAAAGACATGCTGCAAGTGGATGGGACATGCTAAAATTGGCCCTAGGTATGAGTGCATGTATGTGCCTTACGTGGAAGTTTGGGCGCCGGGCTGGCAACTCGACACTGTAAAGCTCCACTGCCATTCATGAGCGGACAAGGTGATCCACTGTGGTGACCCCTAATTGGAAAAAGCCGAAAGAGAGCGAGAGAGAGAGAGAGAGTGAAACAGCAGTATAAAGAACTTATAGAACAATTTGATTCTGATTACAATGACAAATGCCTGAATGAACTCATAGACTCTTTGGCAGTATATAAACATAAACTGTGTAAGATAAAACAAAGAAAAATCATAAGATATTGTGAGGACTTTAATTCAGGCAATGTTTTCACCTGGCCACATAACGAGAACAATTTTTCTAAAGAACACGATAGACAGATGAATGGCAACATGACTGACAGTGTTTCAACCAATAGAAGGTCTCAAAATGTCGAGAAGCATGTCAGTTTATCTAGCAGCATGGAAGTTCAACAGCTAGAAGCCATTAGTGGTTTGAGTGGAGAAACAATGCCAACAAGTACTGAAGAGCAGGTTGTCAGAAAGAAGACATTTCAGACAGTAGCACAAATACATTGAGCAGATGGGAATCAAGGGAATATAACCACTTTAACTAATAAATCACAAGAGACTGTAGAACATGGAAGAAAGCAACAAAGTGTACCAACTATTTTTAACACCAAACTGGTTTCCCCTCCCTAACAAGGAAACAGGAGAGATGGGGAAGAGAATGAGGTCGAGAAGCAGGAGTCGTGTAAAACTGAAACTAGAGGAAGCAACAGAAATGCCAACTATCAAAAAGGCTTGGGGAATCCAGAAGAAATAGTGATAAGGAACCTGTCGCCCGCACACTTACAACAGATGAAGTTATTATTTTAAAGAAAGGACTATCTTTCATTCCAAGTCAGAATGTGGACTTTACTGAGGTAATTTTTGATTTCAAATTATTTACCAGCAACCTGACTTTGAAATTGAACTATAAAAGTAATGAAACTGCTGATAATTTAGAAGTGTTTAGAAAACCGAGTACATATGTACCAATTCTTAATCCAGTAATTAATGCTTCTGAAATATTATGTATTAATGACATACATAAAATTAATGAGAACTACTAATTATAAGAAATATAATTTGACAAACAATGAGTATTTAGCACATAAAACCTTAGAAGCTAACAATAGTATAATAATAAGACCAGCTGACAAAGGAGGTCTGTTAGTGATATATGACACATAACAGTATCCGAATGACATGAACATGATGTTGTCAGATGTTATAAACAATATCAGAGTTCAAAGTGTTATAAGACATATTAATATGATATATGAACCTACTTAGAAATGGTAGGATTGAAAAAGGTCTTTATGAATACTTAATACTACAACACCCTTCATTACCTGTGATTCAAGGGTTACCAAACTTCACAAAGACCCCTTATATCCACCACTAAGACCTATAGTGGCTGGACAAGGATGGTCAACAGAACCAGCCTCTATATATAGAGAGAAAACTCTTCATCCATTTTTGAATAACATAGCACATATTTTAAAAGATACAAAGCATTTTGTGAATGACTTGTTTGATTTTTATGATAGTTATAGGAACTTTGAAAATGTATCTTTAATAACTATGGATATTACATCATTGTTTATGATGATTCATAACAATGAAGGAATAAGGAATGTAGACATGTTTTGTAAGTCATATGGAATTTAAAGATGAGAAAACGGAATTTATTACTATGTTTTTAAAGACTGTTTTAGAGAACAACATATTTTTGTTTAATGAAACTCTCTATTGGCTGAAGCATGACACAGCTATGGGGACGTCTTGTGCCAATAGCTACGCCAATGCTGTATTTTCCATTTGGGAAGATGAATTTATATTAAGAGGGCTTTATAAGCAACATATTTTGCATTAGTGTAGGTTTGTGGGTGACCTTTTTTGTTATGGGGAGGAACATAGGCACAGTTTAAAGATTTGTTTGACCACTTTAACAACTCCACTGAATATTTAAAATTGTCAGTAGATATGTCAACAGAGAAGGTCCATTTTTTCAACGTTAACATTAAGAATAATGCAGAGAGAAGGATATATACAAATTTATATAAAAAAGAATGTCACTGTGACAATTATGTTCACAGAACAAGTGCGAACCCTCCACACATATTTAAAAGTGTAGCACATAGTTACTTAGGGCATCTAGACTTAATGTTAGAATCGATCATTTTAAACAACAAATTGAACAGATTAGTCAACACTTTGTAGAAAGGGGTTATGATAAGAATGAAATTGGAAGAACTAGAGACATGGTAGCTGAAATGAGGGAAGGTACAGCTATGCCTTAGTTTTCTAAGAGAAACAGTATGTCAGCACAACAAACATGTAAGAAAAAGGTGGGAAATAAAATACGGTTTCCCTTGTTTTACTCTAATGACATTAGATTATATAAAAACATTATAAAGAAACATTGGGAAATTTTGATGACAGATAAAGAAATTAGTTCCCTACTTGAACCCAGACCAAGTTTTGCACACAGGAACATGCATTCACTGAAAAGGTGACTTTGTTATCTTTAAAATTAAAGTGTGAAAAAGAAGGAAGGACAGACTTATCCATGTGGAAAAATGTTCTATGTGTAAACATATTAGCAGTAATAATAAGTTTTTACATCCTGATATGGGTAGAGAATATGTTTTCAATATCTTAACCACATGTGCTTCAGAGCATATTGTTTATTTAGCTCAGTGTACAGTATGTTCAGGTTTTATGTAGGGAAATGGATAGAGTCCTCAGAGATCGTATTAAAGAACATGCTTACAGATACAAAAAAAGGTGATGCTAGTCCATTATCTAAGCACATTAAGGCTAATGATGACACACATAATTTTATATTCCTAGTTATAAGTAGAATATATGATAATATTAGGATGGGAGACATTAGAAACAGGACAGAACAGCTTGAGGCAAAATGGATCATAAGATTGAAAGCAGATTCTGGCCATGGACTAAATGACAGGATACCAATAACACCTAAGCTTAAAGCGAGACCACTGAATAAATGAAATGTTTAGTTGTAGGTTGTTTATATTAAATGTTTAAGTATTTTTTAGTATGTATGTACAGTTGAGTGCATTTTATGTATGTATTTTTATACGCATGCTTGTTATATGTATTTTTGTATATATTTTTATACATGAGTATTTTTATGAATTATGCTAGTGATGAATGAAATCAATTAGTTTAAATGACTACATTATAGTTTTCTATATAATTATTTTACTTCATATGGGATGTTTCTTTAAGATGAACATGGTCTAATTAATTAATTTAGTGTATAAAAGACAGACAGGAGACAGTTTGCATTTGCATTTATATCTGAAGAAGCAGAAGTTATCTGTGAAAGCACTTATACATTTGTTCTTCAGTAAAGAACTTTTAATACTGGAACTACCTGCCATTATTGTTACATTTGTTTGCAGTTTTATGTTTGGTGGACTAAAGCTCTTAGTAAGGACGGTGGTGTGTTTTTTTATATAGTTCTCTTACATTTGTATGACAAATATATGAATCATGTTGATATTCACAAATGACATATGATTATTTACAAAATTCCAGTTAGCTGGGCTGGCAGTGTGACACATACAACCAAGTGCACCATCATCCATAGTACTAACAAATCAGTAACAGTTATTTGTATATGTATTAATTTCAGATGCAGTCCACTGAGTGATCACACAACCATTTATGCCTTTACTGCTTGTAAAAATACAGCTGTGTCTTACCTCTCTGTGTTTGTTGCACATTCTTGTCTTAATCTGACAAGCAATCTGAGACATGCAGTCCATAAGGAATTTTAGATCCTTGTCCTTAAAATTTCTGAGAATACTAGATGGCAATAAAGTAGACTTGTCAACAAATGAAGAGGTTAGATGTTAATGAACAGAACCTGTGAATTGTGTGCTGCTTACTTACATTTCCAACCTTGATAAAATTTATTCTATACACTTTTTAAGTCTACTGTGACACACCCACTGTGCGTAGGGTAGTCTGCATTGCTGTTGTGTTTTCCTTCTCCCTTCCAGTAATCATTAACAGTTGCAATCCATTATCAACAAACACTGAGGGAGTGCCTGCATTATGTTTACAGCAGATACAAGGAGCCAAGCATTTAGAATTTAGCAATTCTAATGATTTACGCATCATTTGCAACTTCTGTGCTAACAGCCCTGAATCTACACCATAAAAAGGCATCTGTGTAGCTAGGGATCCTGAAGATGAGGAGACTTGTTTATGTGGAGAACACAGAAGAGGCTATTACTTTGAGATATATCTGCACAGAAGAATACCGAACTTGAAAAGATACGCTTGCATTTTTCATATAATGCAGATGCTGAAATGTCATTAAGAAAAATCTGTTTCATATTTAAATATATATGTTAATTGGCAAATGGTACTGTTATCTGCATGCATTACTTAGAAGTGTACTGATGGAATGGGCATGTGTGGGCATTTCACAGTTATACATAACTGGCAATAGTTTAAACTGGGAATGCTCTGTGTTAAATCTGTACAAATTTCAGGGACAGTTGATCTGATATCACTTTTAGAATGTCACTGATGGTTTGCTAACCAAATGTCTCATTTGCATGTTCTTTTGGGGTGGAGAGGAAAATGCATTTTTATTTTTTGTTACTCTCCCTTGTTTTGCACCCAGTCTTGCTTCATGTGTGAATGTAATATGTTCCACCCAGACAGTTCCTGTTGTTCATATTTCAAATTTATAGACTGTTTTATGTTTCTCTAGTGGGTAATACTGAAATGCTACCTTTTCTGTTTTATCTGGGAACAGGTATATTTTAGTTGTGTGATACTTATGTGTATTATCTTTCTGATCTGTTTTATGTCATAAAGGACTATGTCACCCATGTGTGTAAGTCCCTAAACCTCCCCTTCATTTACCCAAAGAATCAGGTCATTGTGGAAGCTTTTAGGTAACTTAGTGCCTTTCTGGTTGAGAGGGGACATGGAGATATATCAGGCAAAATGCAAATTTGACAGTAGATGATTGCAGAGGTGACTGCAGTAGGCAGACACACAGCAGGATGTATTGATCAGGTGTACCATAGGACCACTAACATGATCTCATCTGCATGGAGGAGAGCAGCTGCAGTGGCCCATGATCAGATAGGTACTGGGGACCTGCTACAGAGCCACTAATAACAGCAAGTCAGCTCCTGTCCACTGTCAGTGATCCAGACAGCTCCCAGGAAATTGCAGAACAGCATGTCCTTGACATTGGTGCTACTGTTTCAGAGACAGCAAGTATGCCCAAGGAGGAGCTTCCAGGTAGCCTTATGTAGCTCAACTGTTAAATAATGGTGTATAGTAAAATATTTACATCCATATGTTAGTTCTGTTCAGCAAGAAATTGGTTGGGGGATTATAGATTGCTACATTTAAAAACATGTTCTGACTGATTACACATGGGGCTTAGGTTGGACTTGTCATCCAAGTTCTTGTTGAAAGGATTAAAAGGACAGTCAATGGACATATAAAGGGCAAAAAGTTTTACCCCCTGTGTAACTGTTAACTGAGATGATGTTTGTCCTTACCTTTTGTTTAACTTCTTCCAGGACCATCCACCACAGGGAGCATACTATCATCTTTACATGGTAAGCCAAGCATTTTTATGCCAGTACTGATTAGCAGTTCAAAAAATATTTAGATTGTGATGTTGGTGTTAGGACTGTTGTGTGTATTGCTGTACTGTCTGTAGGAGTGGCAGCATTGTTAGTTTGTTAGCATATATTTGACTAGAGTTGTGTAGGTATTAATTTGTTTCTTGTGCTTGTTGCTTATTATCACCGATGATCCTGACAGTGGAAGTGTGGGACGTCTACCACCTGATATCAGAATATCAGCAGCCTCTGTTGATGATGGTGGCCAAATAGAGGCACAGTCGGGAGGTGCAGATGTTTCATCTGACACTGAGGTTGACATACAGACATCTCCAATAATTCCATCAAATGCAGCCTGTAGGCATACACCTACCCATTTCAGTGAGCCCTCAGATATTGGGCAGGTAAAGGGTGAGACAATCAATCAGGGAAATGTGTTTAATGCAACATCAGTGCCTGTTGACTCTGGCCAAATTGTTTCAAGGTGACATGCAGGAGGGTTGTTAGGGGTAGGGGTGCTTGGAAGAGGCCTGCTGTCCATCCCCCACCTGATTCAGCTGTCTCTTGCAGCACCACTCAATGTATGTTTAGGGTTGTCATGGTGGCACAGGCAGATTCCCATGGGCCTTCCAGAGAAATGCTTAAGATTGTAGATGTGGCACTGGCTGACATGCATGACTGCCTCCACTGTGTTGCTGATTCAATGGAATGGATGAATGACATATTGGAATATGGGTGGTGTCTGTGATGGAAGGTCTTCTGGGAGGGGAAGGACATCCTCATGGGTGTAGGTCAGCCACATCATCTACTGTTTGTCAATGTGGCTGTGCCCAGTCATTCTCTCATAGTGGCACTACTTTCACTGCTCCATCAATGGTTGAGCTGTCCACACCCAGATGTGGGAGGCCATGGGGTCATGGTTGTGGGCATCCTCGTGCGGGCAGCTCATCCAGCAGACATCAGTCACATTCAGGTAGCAGCAGTGCATATGACTGTGGGTGTGGATGTGCCAGTGTAACTCATGACAGAGTCAGTTCTGGTCATTGGGTATGACAACAATGACCTGCCGCCTCTACTATGCATGGCTAACACCTCTCTGACATACCAAGACATAGAGCTAGCACAAAGCTTGGCTGTGTTCATGCAGACACTCCCACACCAATTTCACCTGGAGGACCCATACAGACACACACATAACAGTTACATGGTTCAGCTATAAGCTTAAAACTAATTTTGTCTCACTGGCCATTTTCTACTTTATCCAAATGTCTGCCTGTTACTCTTTCTTACTCACACACGCACTCACTGACATTTTGAGTGAGCCTATCTTCATGCCCCCCCCACACACACACACATACACAACACCCTGTGCAAGTGATAATAACTGTGCCATATCTCTGTTTTATATCTTTTGGCTTCAGGGGTACATAAGCTTTACGTTGGATGCTCAGGGTGCATAGCTGACTTAACACTTAGTATATCTGTATTTGTGGTGATGAATCGGTAATTATACCGTATTTGTGGTGATGAATCAGTAATTATACCGTATTTGTGGTGATGATTCGGTAATTATACCGTATTTGTGGTGATGAATCGGTAATTATACCGTATTTGTGGTGATGAATCGGTAATTATACCGTATTTGTGGTGATGAATCAGTAATTATACCGTATTTGTGGTGAATTATACCATATTTGTGGTGATGAATCGGTAATTATACCGTATTTGTGGTGAAGAATCGGTAATTATACCGTATTTGTGGTGATGAATCGGTAATTATCCCGTTGACATGTAATGTTTTTGAAAGTTAGACAGTTGAGAGAATCAAACTTGTTTTTGCATCTGTATTGTTAATGATCTTGTGAGGGTTGTGAAGTCTGAAATTGAAATATGTCTCATTACTTTCTAACTTCTCTCTTTAATGATTTTCCAGTACAAATGTGTGGTGCTAAACTAAGGGCATATGGTGACCATCGGTACATTTGAGAATATGACTGTGCAAATATTTGATGACTGAGGCCTACTGCTTAATAATGGACACATAACAGTCACATAAGCTTCTATCATCACATGTTAAGGTAATTTCTATACAAATCACCCACCTTTTACTTGCTTACTCTACCAAGTTACAATATGGCAGGATATGCCATTCATTCATATTATTACACAATGCATTCTGTGTTCAACACTTACCTTGTAAATCCAACAGTTGCAACAGTTTTAGTTCAGGGCTGACTCTGTCTGATGCTAGCAGCACACAGCCATTACATAGGCTCATAGGTTCATAGGTTCATACTAGGCTATCTGTCCTAGGGCATTTATAAGCCTAGCCAGAATGTGTTTGGCTTTCACCACCCATTTTAAATTAATTTTGCTATGCCCTTTTTTGAGGTTAGTATACTGTGCCTCTGTCTAACAGTGACACAGAAGTGATACCTGGGGTAAACCTACGATCTCCCATCCAGTCATCAAGATTCCTCTTGAAGAGAGTCAATGAGGGACTCTGCCTAACCTGGACTGAGATTTTATTCCAGAGTGAAAGGAACCTCTGGGTTATGAATCTGTCCCTCCAGCATGTGTCTCTCGAGCATGTAGCTTGATGGGATTTGAATTTTCTGAGGTGCAGCATGTCCCTTAATTCCGGGTTGGACATGGCTTTATACATCAGGTACAGATTGCCTCTGAGCAGGCGGTATGCCACTGAGTAGAGCTGGAGTTTCTTTAACCGGGCAGCATATGGCATCTGTTTTAGCCCTCTGATCCTCTTGGTGATGTACTTTTGGGGACTTTCCAGTTGCTGCAGTTGTTTGGTAAGGTACATCCCAAAAGGGGCATTGTACTCAATTATGGGCCTGATGAGGGATGAGTAAAGAGGCACAATGACCTCCCCTGATCTAGATGTGAATCCCTTCATGATTAGGTGGGCTATATAAAATGTTTTTCTAACCACTTTGGCCACGTGGTTGTCAAATGAGAGATTGCTATCAACTTGGGTCCCCAGGTCCCTAATTACTTCTTGACTTAATGGATTACCACCTATGTGGTAATTTGTGGGCACTTTGTTTTTGCCAAAGGGGATGACTATACACTTTTTGGCATTTAGCTTGAGGCCATGGCTCTGGCACCAGTTGTCTGTTTCTATGAGGCCCTTTTGGAGGATGCTTGTGTCGGCTGGAGAGTTGATTATGGTGCCCAGTTTGCAGTCAGCCACAGTCCTTCCATGTTGGCCTGTACCTCCGAGAAATATATACCGAACAAGAGAGGTCCCAGGAGTGAGCCTTGTGGGATGCCACTTGTAACTGCTTTGGAGTCTGACATGGCTCCAGCAATTCTAACCATGTGGGTTCTGTCCTTGAGCCAGTTTGCATGTGTAGGTAAAGGTTGTGAGCACAGATTGACATCAATGTTACTATATGTTATGCATGTAGGAGGAAGGTTTTTAACCCTTAGATGGTGAGTGAGTGTGCTATGCATTGCCCACTAGCCAATGCAATGGCATATTGTGCATTCCTGCATCTGCCTACACCCACAGCAGCTACTGATTCTCACTTGACTCCTGGAAAGCATGTGGTTATTGTGACCTTTCCATTGGTGGTTGGATGTGTGCCTCTTCCCCTTGCTGAGCCTGTTGAAGCTGTTTTCTCAGGATGATGTTGTGTAGCATGGCACATACAGTGAATATTTCAGTACATGTCCATGGATTGTACTGCAGGGCTCCCCCAAATGTATCCAGGCACCAGAATTGCAACTTTAGCAGCCCAAACACATGCTCTATAATAATTCTGGTTTGAGCATGAGCCTCATTACGAGATTCTTCGGCAAGTATGTGTGCATTTCTGATGGGTGTCATTAGCCAAGGTTCCAGTGCATAACTGCATCCCCCAGTAAATGACCTTGAGGGATACCCCCCCAGTGAACATATGATACAGTTGGGAGGTGTGCCAGATATGTGAGTCGTGGGTTGCCAGCACACATGTTCAAGATGATTCCCTTGGCATTACACATGACTTGGCAGTTAAAAGAGTGAAAGCCCTTTTTATTTATTTATTTATTGATTGATTCTTCCCTGAAACTTAGACTAGAATCCTGCAACAACAAAACTGCTCAATTTCCACAGGCAGCCACCACTCCTCCCATGACTGCATTGCAATAAGAAACTACAATGGCTAGAATTTCCCCATTACCTATTACTCATACAGCTAACCATTTCACATAAACCACAAGGCTGTCCTACCATTAGCTGCTTACTTGCCCCTTACTCCCCTCTTAGGCCAGTATGATCAGAACATCATCACTTACTCCAAATTCATAAACTAAACCTACCTGCAGGTAAACTATTATACATGTGGATCATTGTCAAATTATGGAATAACCTATATACGTAGTGAACAACATCCCTCTAACTTCAAAACTGTCCTATACAATCATCTCCTCTCTAATTAGATATGTAATTGCACAAATGCACCTCCTGCTACCCACAAAGCCATTACTTGACCTTTTCTCCCTTTCAGTCACAGCTTTCCTGCTATACAATTCTAACCTATCTAACTACCTTGCATTGCTCCTACGTTTTCTGCCTCTCGAACCATTCTGTTTCTCATTCTATATCTTCAATAGATGTCATCAATTTTTTTTTTCAACACTATTATTAACTGTGAATGTTTAGGGTCTATATTATATGGCTGAAGATAGTTCGAGCATCTAATAATCAACATGTAAACAGTGAACCAACTAAAGAGCAAACAGCCAGGTCAGCAATTTTTTTTCCTCAGGAAAAAATTCACTTGGCCATTATCAGGAATTCCCCTTTTACCCAACGTAGAGTGATCTAGGAGTTGGTATATTTATTTATGGAGGTGTGGGAGGCACAGCACCCCACATTGGGGGGGTGTGAGGGGACAAGCCCCCCCACTTGATTAGGGGTTTTTTTTGTGTTTTGCCCCATGAATTTTTCCCAGAGGAAAAAATTTGCGGATCTGGCCATTCGGTCTTTAGTTGCTTCGCTGTTTACGTGTTGATTATTATATGTTTGAAGAAAAGTATCTTCGATCATATAATATAGACCCGAATGTTAACAGTGATTCCTCCTGCTACTAGCTATTATTCTTTATGTAACTACTTCATGTCTGAATTTCCACTGAAACTGTGTAATTCTACTGAACTTATTTGTATTATATTCTCAGTTTAACTGATTGTGACTTAGAACTTGTAGAGTCTGTCTCCATTGTGCATGGTAGAACCTGTTCACTATAAATTATTCCTATTGTTATTCTGGATTTTGCTTTTATGTTGTGCTACATTGTAAATACTGATTTTAATTTATTCCTTGTCTTAGAACTTTTCTCCCCAGGCATCCACTGAAAATGGGCTTGCTCTGGTCCTGTGGACTTTCCCAGTAAACACATGTCAATATGTAAATAAAAAACTAAATAAATGAGCCTCATTATGAAATTCTTTAGCAGGTATGCGTACGTTTCTAATGGACATCTTCAGCCAATGTTCCAGTGCATAACCACATCCCCCAGTAAATGATCGAGAGTGATACCCCCCTATAGAACATCTGATACAGTTGAAAGGTGTGCCAGATATGTGAGTCGTGGTAACTGCCTGGGTTGCTAGCACACATGTTCAAGATGATTTTCTTGCATTACACACTACTTGACAGCTAATAGAGTGAAAGCTCTTTTTATTAATGTAAAGCCTTCCATGTTCCCCTGGAAGTACATTAATTTCTACATGTGTGCAATCTATGGCGCCAAGTACTTCAGGGTAGTGTGCTACAGGGTAGACCTCCTGCATAATTATGGCCCAGTTCTCAGTAGTACAAGGAAAATACATGTGGTCACTGGCATGCTGTAGCATAGCATTCAGGAATTGATAGATGATCCTGGATGCTGAAGCCTGTGACTGCAATGTGCATGGGCTATTTGACCGAGCATGCATGCTTGACATATAGGTTCATAGGTTCATAGGTTCATACTAGGCTATCTGCCCTAGGGCATTTATAAGCCTAGCCAGAGTTGTGTGGCTTTCACCACCCCTTAGGTTGAAGAATACTATACCCATTAGTTTGCCGTGCCTCTGTCCAGGAGTGATATATGTAAGACATGTCTAATCAGTTGTGTTATGCCCTATATATTAAAAATGTGAATTAGAATTCTGATGTACAATACTATTGCTAGAATAATACCTTAGCCATACTCACCCTGTGCCTCTCGGAGGCATGCCAGTCTCTTCATGTCCAATAATATTGTTAGCATTAATATCTTAGCCATACTCACCCTGTGCCTCTCTGAGGCATGCCAGTCTCTTCATGTATGATACTATTGCTAGCATTAATACTCTAGCCATACTCACCCTGTGCCTCCTTGAGGCATGCCAGTCTCTTCATGTATGATACTATTGCTAGCATTAATTCCTTAGCCGTACTCACCTTGTGCCTCTCTGAGGCATGCCAGTCTCTTCATGTATGATACTATTGCTAGCATTAATACTCTAGCCGTACTCACCCTGTGCCTCCTTGAGGCATGCCAGTCTCTTCATGTATGATACTATTGCTAGCATTAATACCTTAGCCATACTCACCCTGTGCCTCTCTGAGGCATGCCAGTCTCTTCATGTATGATACTATTGCTAGCATTAATACTCTAGCCGTACTCACCCTGTGCCTTCTTGAGGCATGCCAGTCTCTTCATGTATGATACTATTGCTAGCATTAATACTCTAGCTGTACTCACCCTGTGCCTCCTTGAGGCATGCCAGTCTCTTCATGTATGATACTATTGCTAGCATTAATACTCTAGCCATACTCACCCTGTGCCTCCTTGAGGCATGCCAGTCTCTTCATGTATGATACTATTGCTAGCATTAATACTCTAGCCGTACTCACCCTGTGCCTCCTTGAGGCATGCCAGTCTCTTCTGATGTTCCTCCCTGTTCCTTTCATGTTCATTAGAAGCTGTAGATAAAAGAAAACATGAAAAAAATGAGTCTCACTCGGGATAATTGGCTAAGCTTAAAATGGCTCACAAGGGCAGTTAGCTTAGTACTAATCTATGAACCTATGTAGCAAACCAAGGTATTGTCTGCTGAGGGGTCCCTGTACTTGCACAGCTCATGGGTGTGCTGTTCTAAAGGCTTCCTCCTTCAGCAAATAAAGTTTTGTTTGTACATTTTCATGCCACTGTATTGGTGAAGTCTTTGTTTCCCCCATGCATGGAATGCCAGTTGCACTGGTGACAGTCTTGAACAAGCTACTTCAAGCCTCATCCTTTTAGTGAGACCTGTATCGCCCTCCTGTGAAAGTCATTTGTACAAGCCTGTGTACAGTGAATAGCAACCTTGTCAACTGCATTTGCATGACAGAAAGCACACGTATGACTTTGGGAGAATATGGGTATAACTTCTTCGAAGTACACTTCAGGTGTGAAACATGGCAGTGAAGCTTGGCCATGTGTGCTGCTCAGTATATTTACACATGTTCCAAACTGACTTCATCAGATGTTTTTAATGATTTATAGGTTCATAGGTTCATAGATAGGTACTAGGCTATTGGCCCAAGGGCTTACGTAAGCCTAGCCAGCAAGGTTCCTTGGCATAAGCCACCCAAGAAAGCTATTTTCCTGTGCCACTGTCACGCAGAGGCACAGAAGTGATCCCCAGGTTGTATTTCCTGTTTCCCATCCACTCATCAAGATTTTTCTTGAAGAGTGCTAATGAAGAACTTTGCTTGACATAGATGGGTAGCCTGTTCCAGAGTATGGGAAGTCTCTGGGACAGGAATCTATCCCTCCATCATGTTCTGTTTATTGTGGTGACAAGGTTTAGGTCCCTAGAGTGTGTAGCTTGGAGGGATTGGGATTTCATTAGGTGTAGCATGTCCAACAGCTCTGGGTTTGACATAGCTTTATATGTTGGACAGAGATCCCCTTGGAGTAGGCGATATGCTATGGAGTAAAGCTGGAGTTTTTTGAGATGGTCAGTGTAGGCATTTGTTTGAGGCCAGTAATCCTCTTTGTAATGTACTTCTGTGGCCTTTCCAGCTGCTGCAGATGTCTTTTGAGGTACATTCCAAAAGGGGAATTGTACTCTATAATGGGTCTAATGAGTGTCGAGTAGAGGGGAACGATAACCTCTTTTTTCCTCGATGAGAACCCTTTTATGATGAAGTGTGCCATGTAGAAGGACTTCCTAACTACTGTGGCAATGTGACTATCAAAGGACAGACTACTGTCCACCTGATAAGAGCTGAGTTACATTTGAAATGGTATCTTAGCACCTCTGGCCATGTCCTCCAGTATGGTGGATGTCAATCATAGATAGAAGCTTGTGACAACGAAACATCACATAACATTGTCAATTATGTTGCTGTCCTTCATGATTGTTATTAGATACATTTACATTAAGTATGGCATAATTCCTTTGTGGAACACATATTTTACAAACTGTAACTGATAGCACCTGAAAACTGGACCCATGACAAAAGAAGAAAGCTGATCTGTTTTAGTTTCTTTATTAACTGCTAATGCACAAGAGATCTGACATTTTCAGATTGTAAGGGGAGGTATAACAATTTCAATGTGGCTGAAGATAGACCTAATTCTGACATGCCTTTATGTACTGCCATCTGAGGTGTTCTTTGATCTGAATTGTGTTTCAAGATAATTATTTATTTCTGTAAAACAGTTTCAATTGCATTGATTTGAGTAATTCCAAACTTCATTCAAAGGATGAAGCAAACTATAATAATAATAATAATAATAATAATAATAATAATAATAATAATTGAACCAGTGTGAAGATTTCTCAACTTTATGATCTTACACCAATAAAATGTTGAGGTTAAGGATTCACATTTTGTGTGGTTTTGTGGATGGGAGACAAACATTTGACAATATTAACAGAACATTGATGATGCAGATGGAAACAGGATGCATAAAAGTACCATTTTTATTTGTGGGCCTTGATGCAGAAAAAGCATTTGACAGAGTAGACTGGGACTTCATTAGCAGGGTAATGGAAGCATTTGCTTCCCTGATACAATTATAAGGTTGATTAGAAGAATGTATGAGGGATTGGAGGTGCAAATTCAAGTGAGTGGGATCCTCTCCAATAATTTCTGCTTGAGTAGAGGAACCAGGCAGGGTTGTTTGTGTGTTTTCCCCTTTGTTTTTTGCATTATATTTAGAACCACTGGCAATGAAAATAAGGGATTCAGGAATTCAAGGATTTAATTGGTAAGATAGTCAGGAAAACTTGGCTGTATTTGCAGATAATATTATTTTATACTTGACAAAACCAGAAGGGGACATTACAGTGTTGTGGAACATTTTAAGACAGTTTCTTCTCAGGATACAAAATTAATGAAGCTAAAACAAAGGCAGTAGAGGTAAATTATGTATGCATATAAGAACGGGTCCAACAACATGCATATTTATGGCGGCATAATAAAATGAAGCACGATAAAATGAAGTATTTAGGAGTATGGATTAGACATGATTCTGTGGTGGCTGCTAAGGTTATGTGAGAAGAGAATAAACAGAAGATACTACAAAAAATGAGAAAATGGAAGCTTTGTTATATGGATATGGATACTAAGATACAAGCCATTAAAATGTTTTTAGTCCCTTAATAGACAGGTCAGGCATACTTTTTTCAAATGGAGGAGAATTTGTGGATAGCAATTAAAAAAGAGTTGAAGGATTTTTTCTGGGAAGGGAAGACAGCAATGGGCAAGTGGGATAAGCTGATTATATCAAGAGAACAAGATGGACTAGGATTACCTGATTTGAGGGGGTACTTTAGAGCAACACAGTTAAGGCTCTTATAAATAGCACAGGCAGAAAACTATAATCCAAAGTGGAAAGGGATGATACTGATGCAGGAAGGAAGCTGACGAAATAATGAGAGATTGGGATTTTGGATGCAGACTCTTAAGAACAACCATTGTTGCCTCACAGCAAGAGGTTCTCCCGTTCGATTCTCGGCTGGAGTACGGGGAGTGCCTTCTGTGTGGAGTCTGCATGTCCTCCTCGTGGTTGGGTGGGCATTTGAAAGACATGAGTAAATGGGCGTGCCTTCATTGAAGGTTGAACGCTGAGCTGGCACCTTGGCATTCGTGAAAATCTACTGCCAATCATTAGCGGACCACAGTTCCACTGTGGCGACCCCTAAACGGGAAAATCCAAAAGACAACAACAACTCTTAAGAACAACTAAAATCTAACAGAGTATATATTCATAAAATATCAGGGAATATTCTAAAAACCAAACCAGCATGAGAATGGAGAAAAGAGATTTTGCCGATAGGGATGACTGTGATCAGGGATACAGACAATAGGCAAAAGGGGGGCTGGAATTTAATGGAGAAACTAGCAAAGGAACCAAGGTATTAGGAGAAAATAACTAGAAAGGGAAAGGTAATAGAATGGGAAGAGGTCAAAAGGGAAAGTTAATGGAATAGGAAGAGGTCAAAAATGTATTTGGACTGCAGGTTAGAGATTGCCTTTCCTATCAAGGATTGATATCGGAGTATAGACAAAGGAAAAGAAATAGGGGGCTCCTAAATGAAAGACCAGCACTGGCAGAGTTTTTAATAGAATCTAGAACAGAGGCTGCTGTTAAAAAAGGAATAATTAGTAAAGCATATAGAATACTCCATGATAATTATAAGAATCAATCAGAGGAGCTTAGAAAAGATTGGGAAGAGAGACTGGATAAGCAATTCGTAAAGGGACAATGATGGGATGTATGTGTATCTCCCAAATATGCAACAAAGTCTAGAAGATTTAGGATATTTGCCTGAAAATGTTTACATAGGCATTTGTATACCCCAAGTAGACTCCAAAGAAGTTTTCCTCTGGTGGAGAGCAAATGTTGGATTTGGAAAAGGGTGGGTGGTTGGTACAATGGTTAAGGTGCTTACCTTATAGACACAAAGTGCAGGGTTTGATTCTTACATGTGGTAACTGGCTAGGCTTAAAATGGTCCATAACGGCAAATAGCCTAGTACTAACCTATGGATGTGTGCCAGGCAAGAATGAGTTAGCTGGGAACATATATTTTGGAGTGGCAATGAGCTGGCAGACTTTTGGGATTCTCTGTGGACTCCTCTGTTGGAGCTGGTGGGTGGGCGGATTGGACTGACTGGGGAGATGATTTTTTTGAGTTATGCTACAGAATCGGAATTGCCTAGACATAATAAAGCCTTGCTGAGTCTAATTATGGTGGCTGCCAAAAAATCAATTACTAGAAAATGGAAATCAAAGTCTTAACCAACTTTACTAGAAGTAGTGAATATAGTAACAGAGATAAAACAACTGGAATTGGGATCTTTAGGAAAGGGATGGAACAAACTACATAGGAAAAAATGGGAATTTTGGGAACAGTATATGCAGAGCGGGAACTAGGTTTAAGAGGCAGGATTTGAATGAGCTATATAATGCTTAATTGACAATGACAGGACGGTTTATAAGTTATTTATAATGTTTACAACTACAGCTGTTTTAATGGTGTCTGTGATGTAAACTCTTTGCAACTAAAGTCATATCATTTTGTATGTTTTTTATTTATATAAATGTAAGATTGCCTTTCTCACATGTGGAAATTTAATAAAGATGTTGGGGGGAAAAAAGCATCCAGATTTTCAAACAGACATTACCAAATACACCCACAATATGACGGTGAAACATTGACAAGATCAACAATGTCCAACACATCAAGACTGACATTATGAGGCAGTGACAGTAGAGGCCATATACTCAGCTTTGTAATTCTAACATTTTACATTTAGGGTGCAACATACCAATGCTGGCAGCACAGTGACACAAGAGAAAGTGCTGTATCCTCACAGCAAGAGGTTTTCTGGTTCAATTCTTAGCTGGGGTGCCTTCTGTGTAGAATCTGCATGTCCTCCCTGTGTTCACATGGTTTTCCTCAGCATACTCTAGTTTTCTGCCATAGTCCAAAGACATGCAGTAGGTGGAATAGACACTCTAAATTGGCCATAGGTACGAGTGTGAGTGCAAGTGTGTGGTGTTGATGAACCTCCGTGGCAGGGCTAGACACTCTGTGGTGTAGAGCTTGGCTAGTTAGTTACTACTGAAGTGACACCCCCACCCCATGTGCAAATTGGAAAAAGGGGTTGTGGGTGGATGAATGGATGGATGCATGGATGGATGGGTGGATGCATGGATAGATGGATGGATGGATGCATGGATGGATGGATGCATGGATGGATGCATGGATGGATGGATGGATGCATGGATGGATGGATGGATGGATGCATGGATGCATGGATGGATGGATGGATGGATGGATGGATGGATGGATGCATGGATGGATGGATGCATGGATGGATGCATGGATGGATGGGTGGATGCATGGATGGATGGATGGATGGATGGGTGGATGCATGAATGCATGGATGCATGGATGGATGGATGCATGGATGGATACCAATACTGCTGCACTTGTCCTTTGTGCTTTCATAGTAGAAGTTTTATTGAATGGGATATTTACAGAAGTTTTGTTACTGAATCATGTCATAGTAAAACTAAAGATCTTCAAGATGAGTGTGATCATCCCTTTGTTTGTGTGCACTACCAGGCATCTGCTGCAAAGACAGTCCCGCACTTCCACAATGCCATGCTAGAGCATGTGGGGCAACAGTTCTGAATGCTGCTACAGAAATGAACTTCAGCTCTTCATGCAATGTAGGCAGTAACAACCCAATAACAGCTTGCTACAGTTAAAAAATATTTTTTTTTTTTTGATTTATTTATTTATTTCCTCTTTGTGAAAGAGCTGGGGGCATGGACCTGTTTAAATAAAATGATTGCAATAAGCTTGCTACAGCAAAAAGATTAAAACTTTTTTTTTTTTGCACTTAAATGGAAGAGCTAGGAGATGGCTGTATTGGCGTTAATACGCCATTTGCTACAAATACATCAATCTGCTTGCTACAGAAAAGTCTTTTTTGTACCTTTCAATTGAAGACCTCACAGGGGAGTGGGTACTATATCAGGAGTGGCACCAGGTGCAAGATGAGACAGCTACTGTTCTCGACTCAACCCTGTACATCAGATACAGGTTATACAGGTAAAAGGACATTTACCACAGGATGCAATAGTCATCATACAGACAGTTGAGTACAGCCAAAGTGACTGGTGTCAACAAAGGGCATGTGTGTGTGTGTGTGTGTGTGTGTGTGTGTGTGTGTGTGTGTGTGTGTGTGTGTGTGTGTGTGTGTGTGTGTGTGTGCATATCACAGACAGCATCATAGGCAGCTACTAGGCATGTGGTCCAGGAGACCATTAATGAACCCAGCCCAAATTCCCAATTGTCCCAAAGCACTGTTTGGTTAAGTAACGTGGCATACAGTTTTCTGCAGTAGAAAGAATATTTGGTGGAACTGCAAACAAATGAAAGGACATTTTGTTTACTTGAAAAAAAAACTAGATAAAAAGAAATACAATTTTAGTATTGAAATGGTAGAACTAGATTTAATGTGGCAATTCTTATCACCTTTACAGAGGGTAAGAAGAGGAGCTTAACTCCCATTTCCAGAGTGTGACTTTGTTTGAAATGAACATATTGTTTTTTGTTAACTGGAAAAATGTACTTTTACATTCATAGGAAATTGGATAACATGATGTGTATGTTGTTTATTGTGATAACTTGTATTAATAAAGTTGCCAGAAAAGGAACTCATTAAATATGCCAGTTTTAATTAATAGTTCACTGAAATTTAGGATAAAGCAATAAAGTGAAATCCTTTGATTTTATATAAAAAAGTGAATAGCTTTTTTGAAAAATCTACACTTCCAGCTTGAAACCTTACAGCATGCATCCATAATTCAGCATTAGATGGATTAGGTTTATAATGTCCTTAAATAGTCAACAATGTAATATATCTTTGGCAAAGTATAATAGCTGTAAAGTTGGTATTTTAAGCAGCATTTACATTTGGTATCAATAAGCCTGCTTGTGATTATGTTCTTAGTTTTATTATCTCATAAGAAATTTAACTAAAATGTTATTATTTTGAAGTACTTGGATGCTATTTGTGACATTCTATTGCTGTAAAAGATGGCATATATTCCTCCAGAATTTTCAAGACAATGGGTATGCTTGACTTGCTAGCTAGGTACAGTATTATAAAAATTGTAGGAAGCAATGCTAATTTTGATTTACTAAAACATATTCCCATGTGACTTATCAGTGACCATTTGAAATGTTCATAGGTTCATAGGTTCATAGGGTCATACTAGGCTATCTGCCCTAGGGCATTTATAAGCCTAGCCAGAGTGTGTTTGGCTTTCGCCACCCATTTTAAATTAATTTTGCTATGCCCTTTTTCGAGGTTAGTATACTGTGCCTCTGTCTAACAGTGACACAGAAATGATACCCGGGGTAAACCTACGATCCCCCATCCACTCATCAAGATTCCTCTTGAAGAGAGTCAATGAGGGACTCTGCCTAACCTGAACTGGGATTTTATTCCAGAGTGAAGAGAGCCTCTGGGTTATGAATCTGTCCCTCCAGCATGTCCTATTAATTTCAGTGCTGAAGTGCAAGTCTCTCAAGCGTGTAGCTTGATGGGATTTGGATTTTCTGAGGTGCAGCATGTCCATTAATTCCGGGTTGGACATGGCTTTATACATCAGGCACAGATCTCATCAGAGCAGGCAGTATGCCACTGAGTAGAGCTGGAGTTTCTTTAACCGGGCAGCATATGGCATCTGTTTGAGCCCTTTGATCCTCTTGGTGAGGTACTTTTGGGGTCTTTCCAGTTGCTGCAGGTGTCTGGTAAGGTACATCCCAAAAGGGGCATTGTACTCAATTATGGGCCTGATGAGGGATGAGTAAAGAGGCACGATGACCTCCCCTGATCTAGATGTGAATCCCTTCATGATTAGGTGGGCTATATAAAATGTTTTTCTAACCACTTTGGCCATGTGGTTGTCAAATGAGAGATTGCTATCAACTTGGGTCCCCAGGACCCTAATTACTTCTTCTGTACTTAATGGATTACCACCTATGTGGTAATTTGTGGGTACTTTGTGTTTGCCAAAGGGGATGACTATACACTTTTTGGCATTTAGCTTGAGGCCATGGCTCTGGCACCAGTTTTCTGTTTCTATGAGGCCCTTTTGCAGGATGCTTGTATTGACTGGAGAGTCGAATATGGCGCCCAGTTTGCAGTCATCTGCGAACTTGGTCAGCCACAGTCCTTCTGTGTTGGCCTGTACCTCTGAGAAATATATACCGAACAAGAGAGGTACCATGACTGAGCCTTGTGGTATGCCATCTGTAACTGGTTTGGAGTCTGACATGGCTCCAGCAATTCTAACCATGTGGGTTCTGTCCTTGAGCCAGTTTTCAACCCATCTAGTGAAATAGGGGTTTGTATTTAAGCTGGTGAGCTTATCTATACTGCCCAAGTGGGGTATTGTATCGAAGGCTTTTGCGAGGTCCAGGTAGGCTGTGTGGACCACCTTCCCCTCGTCAATGGCCTTGGTGACTGTTTCAAAGAAATAGACCAGGTTTAAGAGGCAGGATCTGCCCTTAACAAAGCCAAACTGGGTAGGATCCAGTGTCTGTATGTCCCCAATATCTTTATTTATGAGGTCCATGATGATCCTTTCCATAGCTTTGCAGACCAAGCTAGTCAGGCTTATGGGGCGATAGTTTCCAGGATCCATTGAGGCACCACCTTTGTGGAGAGGGACCACTGTTGCTGTACGCCACTCTTTGGGTACATATCCGGTAGTAAGGCTGAAATTGAACAGTAGTTTTATGTTTGGGTTTAGCTCTTCTTGGAGTTCATGTAGGGGCCTGATCCGGGACACCGTCTGGTCCCATTGATGCTGTGTTTTTGCTTTGGAGAGTGGGGCTCTTACCTGAGCATCTGAGATGTCAGGGGGGCAACACTCTGCTGGGATAGATATTTGCCCTTTTGGTGGGGGGGGAGTTTGCGCTGAACCTGTCAGCTAGGATGTTGGCAGTGTCTGTGGATTCGGTGTATTTTTTGTCATTTTGGACTAATTCTGAGCATATCTGGGAATTCCCACCCAGGTTCATAACATAACTAAAGAAAGCCTTGTGATTATCCTTAGTGTCCTGTGCAATTTTTCTCTCGAAGCTGGCCTTAGACGATTTTATGAGTGCCCGTAGTTTTTTGCAAATACTGATCAGAGATGCCTTCCCTTTTTGGAATTTTGCTCTATCATGTATTAGCTTCCTCCTTCTATTGTATAGCTTGTTTATGGATGGGGTCCACCAGACAGGACGTCTGCCTTTGGAGGATTGGCTCTTGGTTTTATTTGGGATTGCATGATCCATGCATTCCTGATGGTGTTCATAGAATGCGTTTATAAAGGATTCTGTGGTCTGGGCCGTATTTTCCACAGGCCCGGGGGCTTAGAAGGATTCCACCTCTGTTTTGAGGAGTGTGAAATTTGTTTTAGAGAAGTTTTTCACTGTGGTTTTCTGGGCAGGGGGTGGGGTCAGGATGTGAATATCCAGTGAGATTAGTTTATGGTCTTATCTTACCAGTGAGGGATACACTTCTGGTCTGGAGCACAGAGTCCCCATGTTGGTGATGATCAGATCCAGTATGTTTTCCCCTCTTGTGGGAGTGGTAACAAGTTTTTCCATAGCATTTGAGTTTATAAATTCTAGGAACCTTTGGGCTAGGTTGTTGGAGCTAAAGTAATGCTCCCAATCTATGTTTGGGTAGTTGATGTCGCCCAATATAATGGTGTTTGGAGAGACCTTCATATTTTCCAGTGTTCTCAGGAAGGCCGTGTGGGGTTCCTGGGTTTAGCAGGGTGGTCTGTAGCAGGCTATAAACTGGAAGGCAGTTTTACCCACTGTTAGTTGCACATGGATAGTCTCTGATGCTTTGTACTGTGCCACCAAGCTGGAGGTGTGGGTATCTTTGACGAATATTGATACTCCCCCTCCTTTTGTGGTTCGGTCCAAGTTTTGGGCCTGAAAAGCATGGTATGAGGTATAACCTGGTAGTGCTAAGGTGCTCTCGGGAGCCTTGAACCAGGTTTCTGTTACTGCACAGATATCGATGTTCTCCATGCTAAGGAGAGTTTCGTGTGCATGCATCTTGAGGTTTAGACTTCTGGCATTGAGTAGCATTACTCTTAGTTTCTTATCCCTTGTGATACCTATGGAGGTGGGTTTGTCTTTTGAACCTTGCCTAAAAAAGGCACTATGGGGGTAGCAAGAGCCTTTGCCAATATCTGAAAGCCCAGGGGTGACAGGTGCAAGCCATCCCTAGCGAAGCATCATGGCTTGTCGAGCATGTCATCCCAGGCTGACAGGCATTGGATCCCCTTTGAATGACACCAATACCTAAGCCAATTGTTGAAATTGATCATCTTGTCTTCATATTGTGGCATCATTCTTGGTGAGGGTAAGATGCTACTCAAGGTCAGGGTCATACCGGCCTGGGCTACATGCTCAGAGAGCTCCTCTATGTCTCTTTTCATGTAGTCCAGGGAGGTATGTCTCAGGTCATTCACACCAGCATGGACAATGACTGAGTCATATTTGTTCATACCTTGGAGTGACCTGAGTGCATATGTTATGTGGTGGATCCTTGCACCCGACAGGCAGCTCACCGTGACCTTCTCCTTGTTCAGCCTGGTGAGTGGGACATCAGTGTGCCTGACGATAGAGTCACCTATTACAAGTGTATCAGGTGTGTTGTTTAGCCTTAAGGGCTGTGACTGTTCGGCACATTAGATTTGTGAGCTATGTGTTGCACATGTTTTGTTTTGGGGTAGCGGTTGTTTGGGTGTCTGCTTTGGAGGTCTCTGCTGCTTAGGCAGATTTTTATTTAGAGACTCCGAGTATGTTTTTGTGTGTTTATGTGTTTGGCTTGCTGTTGTGGTAGGTCTATGTGAGACTGGAAATGCAGTGAGTGTGGTTTCCTTCTCCTCCTGACTGTTTACGCCAGTACTGAGTTGAGAGACCTTAGCCTCCAGTTTGGCTATATGGTTGCATCTCTCAAACGTGTTGGAATTTGTTGGGAGGAGGAGAGGGTTGTCTGTGTACATGAGGCAGTTGTAACATTGCCTCAAGATTCACAGATTCACCAGCTGGACCGGAGATGAGATTGACAACTGACCTTTGGACATGCTAGAATAGTACTGGGAATTCCTTTATAATTGAAAAAAAGGGCCAATGGAAACAAGGTACTCAAGGGGAGTTTGTGATGGTCTAGTCCTTTTAATTTTTTAGTGCTGACTTAGTGAGCAAGTGTCAGGTAACTTAAATGCAATGTGTTACAGGTAACTTAAATGCAAAAATGACAAACAGTAACTTTCTTCAAGTGAAACAAGGAAATAAGTACAGTAAGCAATTTGAGCCCCATTTTAATGAGTCATGTAACGCTGAGCCTGGAAATAATGGACTTACATATACTAAGACGGATATTGCTCAGAATGTTAGTTTTATAGTTAGTATACATAAGTTCAGAGGTGTGGCAGACTTTCCCCACATCTGGAGGTGCAGGGGGGTGGCATGTTCCTGCCAAAAAAGAAGGTTAAATAAGAAAGTGATGTTCTATAGTCACTCATCAGTTGCATTTTCTGGGTTTGCTTTCAGTATGTTGGCTCTTGTTTTATATAGGAAAAGAGAATTTCCAGAGACTATAAAAATGTAGGCTGATAAGGGAATTCTTTTTGTGTGATTCAAAGGAATCTTGACATTAGGAAAAATTGTTTTGTTAATTGGCAATCAAGCAGAGTTGCAATTCTAGAGAATTTTAAGATAAATTTCCTAGTACTAATCTATGAACCTACGAATGAACCTACGATTGAATAAATTTGTCTGGGATGTTGAATTATGTAAAGACTTCATAAAGAGAAGAATGTATACTGGATCAAAATAATTACTAGTGGCTTGTGACACTGATCTCAGTGCTGTATTGTGTTTTGAATGTCTTGTTATGCTAAAGTATTAACTCAGTCATAATATTATTGTCCTGAGTTTATATTCAGGAAGTTGACAAAAAAACTTTAGATGAAGTTTTAAAGCCACAAACCTGAATCATTCTGCTACAGTTTTAAAGTTTGAGATCCAAGCTAAATACAGAGATGCATATTTTATTCAACAATTTTAAACAATGCATTTGAGAATGACTCTCTCTAATATCTATCTATCTATATATATATATATATATATATATATATATATATATATATATATATATATATATATATAATTATTTTCTTATAATAAGATGCAATGACCTACCAGGGAGCTTTACCCTGTTTTACAGAATTAAAAGCTTCTGAGACTTAACGGAAGACAAGCAAATCCTTCTGCATTGCATCTAGAATATTGTTTGGAGTTTGTGAATGATTAAATTTGCCGTTAAAGTTGTAGATATCAGATAATGTGATTTCTGTATTTTTTGACTTATATTATAAAACATCTTAAGATATCCTGTACAAATGCTATGAAGGGAATCATTTTTAATGGATACAAAGCAAAGATTTCCTAGTTACTTGACTACTTAACCATATACATTATAACTAGGTTACCATATTATTAGCCCTACAGTGTAAGAAACTTTCCACCAGTTGTCAATGGAATACACACCTCTCAACTGTACAGATTTTTGCAGAATATCCAGATTTTGTGTGATATTTTTGGTCTGTTATTCATAAAATTGTGGCTTTCTAACAAATCATTGAAGATTTAAGTCAGAAAATAACGAAAGATGTTTGAATTTCAGACTTCATACCCTTCAGAAAAGTCCTGCTAATGCAAAAACTGTTACTCTATTTACTTTCTAAGTTTGTAAGAGCAATATTTAAAAATTGTCCCTAGTTTTGGAAATTTGCCCCCCCCCCCATTATTTATGGCTTTGTCCAGATTTTTTGCTCTAAGAGGTTGAGAGGTATGTTGGAATAACTATACAAAAATACTCTGCAGATTTGAAAAATGAGGGTGGCTTAATGGCTAAGGTGTTTTCCTTACAAACACAAGTTGCAGGGTTTGAATCTCACAAAGGATAATTGGCTAGGCTTAAAATGGCTCGCAAAGGCAGTCAGTTTAGTACTAAACTATAAACCTATGTGAACATAGTACTGGTATTAACTGTTATAAAAAACAAAGCTGTCTGCTCAAATAAATCTCTTAAACTAGTAAATCAAACACAAAATCCAATCCAGGATATGTTGAACTCTCAGTTTCAGCACAGATGAGCAATCTATAAGACTTAATAACTTTAAGCCTTATGTGTCACTCATCTGTGTTTACTACTAAGAAACTGTAAATTCATATCCTGGATTAGAGTTGTTATTTGATTTACTAGATTCAACCAGGCAGTTTTTTTTATATAACAGTTAATACCAATACTGCATTCACATTGTTTCAAATCTGGGGAATATTTTTGCACAATTATTCCATTGACAACATCTGGTGGAAAATTTCTTACTGTGTTTGGATTTTTGGGCTAAGTGTCTGACACTTGGCTTATTGAAATTTTGAGTGAATCTGCAGATTTTGTCTTGTTGTATATTACTAACCTATCCACTACATCCCTACGTACATGATAGTTCACTCTTGCTTATTTTGTTTCACTAAAATATCTGCAGGGCTGATGGTAGCATGAAAAACAAGCAGGTGAATGGTCACATTGGACACCATGAGGCATGCATACAGTGGAATACTTCAAGTCTTATTATTTCAGCTAAAGTTCATAATATCTGATTGTGTGAGTTTGTATTACCTGCCAGGGTTGGAAATTATTTAGGGCTGCACACGATCTATTTATGAAAGGTCCTTCTCCAGGTATACATGAAGACAGATTATATAATGCATAAACCACACTCCATGCTGCATTGTATGTTCCAATTACATATGATCCTTCATGTCCAAAGAACTTAGCTTGATTTTTATTTATATTAAACAAGTTCTCTCTTCCAGTGCAGAGAGTATCTCCTTCATTTCCTGTCTTGGAAATGTTTTTTGTAGACCACTTACACCGAAAGATTTCTTCCCAGAATATTTTACTAAATGGATCATTGGGGTCTTTCTGTGGATGAATGCCATAACGAAAATTACGAAACCCAGGCAAAGAAATTGATGTCATTGTTACTGTAAGGGCCCCACAAAAAATATACTGATACTCTTTAGTAATGATAGAGACAGAATTTGTCCATCCATCCAGTCCAAGCCATATTTTGTCAGTAATGTTTTGATTTATCACTGCTTGTAAAAGCCTTTTAAAACCTGCAGAATCTGATGCAATTATTACTTTCGCTGTTGATGCTTTCATTATATCAGTTATTTTCATAATTTCACTTTGAAGCTCTGAAATTGACAGAAAAAAATCTATACAGATTCCTGCATTTATTAGCTTTTCTTTAAATATTAATGTGGACTCAGCATCACGTGGAGCAAGTATACCGACCCACGTCCACTGATAATGGAGAAGTATCTGAATTAGTGCTTCATGAACATCTAAAGCATTTGTACCTGTCCTTAGAAAGGATGGAAGGTCATAAATATTCTTCAAAACAGACATTTCATGTGCAGGGCTTATCTGAAATACAAATTATACATATATATATATATATATATATATATATATATATATATATATATTTAATCTTGTCATGATAACTTTCTCTGAATATGCACAATTTCTCCAAAAACATTACTCAGTCTATCACAACTGTGTACAGAAGCAGGCTTAAAGCAAACATTTGTTCTGTTACTACACTTGGATGAACATTTGCTTCAGAGTAATAAGTGTTCTGTGCTATCCCTCTTACAGGTATTCAAGGAGATCAGTCTGCACTCACCCAGACAAGCCAAAGTATGGCATTGTCAAATTGTCTGAAATCAACTGCTAACGTAAGGTGTGATACAAATGAATCATTATTACTGATTCAGGTGATCTCATAGAAAAGTCAGTTAATGCATCATCATCTAGACATCAGCTTTGGGGTTCCACCTTTTATGTCTCCCTCATAATAAGAATGCAAATAGAAATGACTGTTAGATCAGTAAGCTGTGTAAAGTCAATGAAACAGTAAACATTTGGTGATGTCATAGAATATAATAACATGAGGTATAAGCGGTTATTAAGAGAAGAAGTTCCATTAAACCTAAAAAATAAAAATTCTGTTCAGGTTCGAATTACAGATTTCTTAAAAGGGAAACAATCAATTAAATGCATAACCCATTGTGTGCGTGTGCTACTCTGTGCTACGCTTTCCATTCTACATCTGCAGCAGCGCATTTAAGTTGTCCTACATCTTCAAAAGTATGGAACTCCCTTCTATGTGTGACCACAGATATGCAGAAGGTCTCTACATTGAAAAAAACATATAATAATTACAACCTGAGGTTATACAGGTGCTTTAACCCCTGTCTCAGAGCCAGGAACTTGAGCAGCTAGTAGGTCATGTGAGGTGCTGCCTAAGATCAAACCTGAATATGAGTTTGGGAATGTAGGTAGGGGGAGGGGGCAGGAGCAGACTTTAGGATTAGTGACTGGTAGCAGAGTTTTAGCTTTAAGGAGGGGAAAGGGGACTTTAAGATTAAAGAGCAGGAGGGGGTTGTAGGGTTATGTAGTCGGAAGGGAGCTTTAGGTTTAGGGTGTAGGATGGGAGTTGGTTAGGGAACAATTTGATAATTTAGGGATGGGGTGGAGATTTAGGGTTAGGAAGTAATTGCTGACTTTAGGTTTAGAGAATAGGTTGGAGTTTTAGGGTTAAGAGCAATCTGGACCTTTAGGGTTAGGGAAGGGGATGGATGTTTAGGGAAAGAAAGTGAGGAGTCTGGTTGCCAACTTGATGACAGTTTCATGGTTAGGGTTTAGGTTTTGGTAGAGCTATGTACCTTATAGGAGTGAGTATCAGGAGTGATATGTACAAATTATAGATCAGGCTAGTGGAAATTTGAGCACTTGCATTTTCAAGTAAGTGGCCGTGTGCGGATGTGTCATGTGCTACTAGCAAGCAGAGCACCTGTAGACCTACAACAACTACATCAATCCCAAAAAGAAAAATGAATAGTAAATAAACATTGGAAACTCAAAGAAAAATTTAACTTTTATATAAATAAATAACCTAATATTATCTGGAACAAAGATATCAGATTCCACAGATGGAGAAAGTCCTAAAGGTGGTGTTCATTAACAAGCATTTGATGGCCACAGATTCCACAGATGGAGAAAGACCTAAAGGTGGTGTTCATTAACAAGCATTTGATGGCCAATTTTTCCAAGTAGCCCAGCTGGGTTCAGCCATAAAACAGCTGTTTGGAATTGCCATGTGTTCTCACCACAGACAAGGTGAAGGCTGAGGTTCAGGTACCAGCCTAATCTAGTGGCAGTTAAAAGCAGGATGAGCTACTACAAATCAAACACCAGCACCGGAAAGTGGTTCTTGTAACATAGATTGTCCCTTCACTATTGGGGAAGCAGTCGGAACTTTTTCAGAACATTTGAAATTACTAGTTTGATTTATTTGGTCTTGTCAGTAGAGAATGTTTCTGGAACTAGAATTCCTAAATGGATGTGATTTCTCTATTACTATAGAGCTGAAGCATAGGAGAAATAAAAGGCAGGAATATGGATCCTTAAAAGTCATGTACTGAGTGCTACTTCATTGGAGATTGTGCAATAAATGAGATGGCCAAGGAAAACTAGGACTTTTGTTCATGCATACACACCTTATAGTTCTTCAGAGGTCTTGGCCTTCTTGAAAATCAAAGGTCAGGTGACCCTTTGGGCACCCCCTGTGAATTCTGTTGTTTTACTGAGAGACTTTGGTGCTTATGAACAGAATGAAGGGATTCTGGAAGAGAGGAATTGGGAAGGACAGCTTTTATAATCTGCAAATGAGTGGTGAATTGTTGCCCCACTTCTTTGGTAGTCATGGATTGTCCATAAAAACATCATGGGCCTGACTCAGAAAGGTTATCAAGAGGTGTACATCAGGTATACACCTTGCTGTAACTATTTCTGATTCAGAAACAGCCGGAAGACGGCACTGCTGCACGAGGACATGCAGCACCACAGAAGGTTTTCTCTCTGTCCTACCATAAATGCAAACGAGCATTCCAGAGGAGCAGCTTCTGCTAACTAGCCATGTGTTATCTCACTGGAACATCAGCAACCCATAGCAATGAGCACAACCAAGAGCTCACGTTTAACTGATCTTGTTAGAGGTAAGTGCTGCTGAGTTTAGCACACAGGCAGTGTTGGAGAGGTATGTATGTGTGCTGCTGCATGTGTCAGTGCATGTAGAAATCTGAACATTGTAAGGTTCATGTGATTTTGTGTGTGTCTGTGTATGTGTCTGTATGTGTGTTTCTGCCTGAGAGATCGCAGTAGTGAAGTTAGTTAGTGATATGAAGGGTAGAGGTGTGAGTGTGTGTGTGTGTGTGTGTGTGTGTGTGTGTGTGTGTTTCTGCCTGAGAGATCACATTAGCAAAATTAGTGATATGAAGGGTATATCTGAACACAAAAATGCTGAAAACTGTAATTGGCAAAGAATTTATTTAGATGAAAATTTAATGATTTTAAGTCTAAGTTGTCAGATCTGGGGACACACACTTTGGCTGTTCAGAAAAAAGAAACTAGCTCTCATGTTTTACTTTGTTATTTTATTTATTTATTTATTTATTTATTTATTTATTTATTTATTTGTTTGTTTTTGGTGGTGTTAATAATAAAGCTAAGTTTAAATGGACTTTGGATCATTCATTAGTGGATTTATAATACATTCCATTTGCACAGGACTGTTTTTTTTGTGGCTACTACACTGGACTTGATTTAAGGTTCAGTCTTGGATTATAGCGAGTTTATTCAGAAGACAATTTCTATTTTATATGTACTGTTGATGCAATTTGTTTTCTATTTGCTGCTCAACCACCATGAACTGTTTTTAGTTTCCATTTGTTCAGAAAAAAAGACCAAGATGCTGTATATAGATAGTCCATTAAATGAGGTACTCATTAAAAATGATTTTTTTAATTACAGAAAATGTATAATAAAGTAACATGGAGAGTCAATGAAGCATAGATTGATTTAAAAGAGGTATTTTACCAAATGGAACTAGCATACAGTGTTCATCCAGGAATGATTGATATTAGTTTATTAAAACTAATATTTAAGAATCGGAGGATATTTTAAGATGTGCTGAATATGGCCCACTGCAATTTAATGTGATATGTGTTGACCATAACTATGAAATGTAGTCACACAATTTGAAATCTATTTAAAGTTTTAGCTGAGTTTGTGTTTATCTGTCTGATTAAATCCTACAAAGATGAAAGATGATAAAGGTAACTTGTCATTTTTTAAGTATAAATACAGAATGGTGATTGACCGTGTGCTCTGCATTTTTATTTTGCATTATTTTTCATTATTTTAACATCTTAGTGTGTTGCAGTTTGTGCTTGTAGCATTGCTTGTGAATGTGTGTACCTCTCTCTCTCTCTCTCTTTATATATACATATTTCATTTATACATAAAGGCAGAGATGGTACCACATGACTTATGAAATTCTCCTGGGGTTTGTCTGAGTGATGCTATTTTGTTACAGACAAAGTTCCAAATTCAAGAAGTGACAACTTTATCTTTTACCAAAACATTGCTTTTATTTAGTAATGCAGTTTGTGCTTAATTCACTTTTGACAGATTAATGTCATGTTACAGCTCTACACTTCTAATGGAATCCTGATTTTAAACTCAGTTTTACAAGTATTAAACATTTTTTTAAATAATATGAAGCTACAAGCAATGGCCTCAAATGTAATGAGTACTTACGGATTTTAGGGATTATTAAACAAGTAACGATATCCTCAGAACCTATAGTGGAAATATAAGGTTTAATTTGAACAAATAATCTTTCTTCTTTCGGCTTTTTCCCGGTTAGGGGTCACCACAGCGGATCACATTGTCTGCACATTGATTGGCAGTGGAGTTTTACAGTGTCAAGTTGCCAGCCCAGCACCCAACCTTCCATAGAAGGCACACATGCACCTAGGGCCAATTTAGAGTGTCCAATCCACATGCAGCATATCTTTGGGATGAAACCAGAGCACCCGGAGAAAACCCACATGACCACAGGGAGGACATGCAGACTCCACACAGAAGGCACCCCAGCCAAGGATCGAACCAGAGAACCTCTTGCTGTGAGGTGGCAATGCTAACCACTGCACCACCGTGGCCGCCCTTAATTTGAGCAAATAATAATAAACCAAAATCTGTTGGAAGAAATGTAAACATGACATATGGATATACGCTCCATCTTCTCCACTAGAGAATCTGCTCTTAATGACTTTATTCCTGCAGATAGAAATTGCTTGATTACAGAGACATTTTTGATTCTGCACCCGAATTTGCTGTGAAACACCCAAAACACAACATATTGACTAGTAACTCTCTGGATATCCCTTTACCAAGATTAGATTCAGCAAACTACTTTATTAATCCACTCTATCCCAAGCCTGGAATAAGTTTCCATCCCACTTACACACCCTATCCAATTTAGGAAATAACTCATACTACATTTTATAATGACCAAAACTTGTACTTGTCATGACCCTACCTAACTCCAATACTATTCTTTATTTCACAATCTCATACAACTTCTCAGCAGATTTTCCCCACATAGTTTACACTAGCATCACATTACACCTCCAGATATCCCTTCCACCCCATTCATGCACTCCCATCTCTCACACCTCATAATTCGCACAATTCCTAAAATACTACTTATTCAGGGGCGGCTCATGCTATCGGACTGCAGGACTGCAACCCTCCCAGGAAAAAGATGACATTTGAGATTAATTAAAAAAAAAAGTATTAATATTTTTTATGTGCTATGTTGCGCTTCTGAGCGAGTCCACAAAGTCCCAGAACTCTAACTACGCATGCTCGTCGAGTTCCGGACTTTTTTTTAATTTTTTTAGAACGTAACTATTTACTCTCTGACTGCTGTAAAGGCAGTCCAGATTAAGGAAAAGGCATCAGTGTGATGCCCAGAAGTCTATGCAGTTTAACCGCACTGTCTGCACAGTAAATTAGAAGGGGGTTCGGACTGCCACATCCGCAGGCATGAATGTCACGTGGATGGCTGGATTGCTACTGATTGGTTCTCGCTCTTTTCTCAAAACAGAGGGCAAGAAACAGTTAGTAGCATGATGTCAGTTGTAATAAGATAAGGTTGTAATTGTTATGCAAGGGATTCCGGATTTTTTTTTAATAGGATTTTTTTTTTTTAATAATAGCAACAACTTTCTCAAACATCCAGAAGGGAAGAATACTTGGCAGGAGGTAGGGGTGTTTCTTTTAAAAGTTTGAGCTGCTTGAATCTTTGCCAGTTTAAGTCAGTGCATGTGCTTATTTGTGTGTGCTTCTCTTGTCCCCCTCCCTGCATTTCTTGACCGAGGGTTGGTGTGTGTTGTTCACGTGGCTGTCATTAAAGCAGTTTGTTATTGTGTATAGCTCGGGGATGAATAAGTTGCTTCTTTGTGCTATCAGCTGTATGGTAATGTGGATAGCAGTAGCAAGACATTTAATGGAAATGTGACATGCTTTGGATGACTTTAAGTTTTCTGTTTTGTTACACAGACCATTATATCTGAGAGAAAATGTTAAGCATTGGTTCTTTAATAGAGTTACTTTATTTTGAAGTATCAAAATTGTCAATCAAAAGGCTTAACTACAAAGATAAACTGGCAAGTGCTTATAAGGTAAAATATGCCACTTTAAGAATTCATTAGTTGGACTAGGAACTGAAAGCTATCTAAAAGAAGGAGTTTTCGGTCATTCATTCTGTCTGTCCCCTTAGAAGGCTGTTGAAACTGAATTACCAAGGATCTGTAATATATTAAATAAAGGTGAAGTTTTATCTTTTCCATCTGAAACCTCATGGTTTGTATGAACTTATTTCATTGTCTGAAACTTGAGTGGTTTTGATGATGGACTGAGGAATTTTCAGCCTGATGTAAAACTAAGGTTTGCTGGAATCATTTTTACTTCTTGTTTCTCAAAATACTGAATCACTCAGTTCATGTTTCATATTTGTGATTAACTTGTCAATATCTTGGCAATTTCTAAATGGTAAACACCAGCCACATTTGTTTTGTAATTGTTCCAGTTTTTTCTTCTTACAGTTCTTCTCTTTTGTGAAATGATTGCATATTTTCCTTTTCTGAAATATTTAGGCTCCTGTTTCAGAAGACACAGCATGAGTTATTTCATTCCCTTATTTTCCTTTTTTCTGCTTTCTGATTTTTTTTTTTTTCCTGTGGAAGTGAAGAAATGTATTTCTGGCAGATAAATACTGTTCAAGGAATTTTATTCCCAGTGTCATCTTCATTGGCCAGTAACTCTCCATGGATGACATGGGCATGAAATAGAATCAGAAAGTCCACTAACAAAAACAGAAAATATTGCAAGCTCACCTCCTTCAAAAAAGCAAAGCATCGTTGGGGGTTGGGGGACTGAAGACCTGTCTGCCTTGGTTCTAAAGTCAGCATCTACTCACATTATTTGATGAGTCTGTAGAAAGGAAAATACAAGTCTTCCTCAAGGACTCAAAAGTCAGGAATATCCAGCATTAACATTATGGAGAAAAATAAAGCCTATAGGCTTTGGATTATATAAACTACAATTGGAATGGGATAAAATAGCAAGTATTGTGCAAGATGGAACAGGCAATCTATGTTATAGTTTGTAGTTGTAGAAAAGCTTATCTTGGCATAATTAATAACACCAAGTGGAGATAAGTACCTGCCCAGTTAAGAAATGGGCAGGACAGCTGTGTGCATTTCTTTAATGAGGCATGGCTACTTTGCTAGACCAGGAGCCTAGGTTAATACCAGAACTGCAAACTTTAAAATACAGTGTATAATTCTAATTATGAAGGAATATATTTCAGCAGCAGGAGTGTCCTCATATATATCATGACAAAGAAGTACTATGGAAACTTCTTAGCCTGCATCTGTCCTACATACCCTTATAAGAACACTGATATAGGTTCAGCAATCAATTTTATTCAGACTTGGCATTCTCTCACAAGCATGGTTATCCAGTAAAGCCAAAATAGACCAAATCTTTAGACCAGCTTCCTGTTTTCCCTGATTACTAAATCACATGTTGTGCATCTTCCAGTGCAGGGTATTTTATGAACTGAATATTCATTTAAAGACCAGCATTAGTCCAAAGAGGATAACTCATACCAGAAGCAGCCATGATGGCTTCTCAGATGACTTTTTCTACCATGCAATGAATGAAACAGGAAGGAAATCACATTCATACTTGAAATGATCAGTCTCATGCCTTTCCCATTACTCAGCCTTCACAAATTAACATCAAACTGATAGAAAAGTTAAAAATGAAAAAAAGTTAAAAATGAAACGGAATAAAATGCCTGTTTGGCTATCAGTCCAGCACTAGTTTCAGGCCATTCTGTTGCTTCCTGGTAAAATTTCTCATGTCAAGACCATCCCCATCTGTTAATTCACTCAAAAGCACAATGTTTGCTTCCGTTACACAGATGTGGGGTAGTCCTAGTTGCCCACGTTTTATACATTTGCACATCTCAATGCTAGATATGCCTCAGTAAAATTTCCTTTGTAACACTTTTGAACACTGGTGCATACAATTCATATTTTAGCTACTAAAAAGCCATGTGAATGACCATACTCTGACTAGGATATCAGTGCTGTAAATTCTCAAAGGCTTAAGAGCTAACACAGAACCAAAAGAGATCATCACAGGATGTTTGACTACTGATTGAGAAGGCTCCACTGTTACTCATGCACATCTCAAGGTGGAAATATCACTTAGTAAAACTGATCTGTCTGCATAGTTGTTAGAATTAATACAGTGCCTATATGTAGCAACTCAGTAAAACTGGACTTTTTATAGCCTCACAAAAGCCAATCAAGCTTTTTGTTGATCCTTTAAGTGATCATATACTGATATCTGCAATTTGGAGATAAAAAGGATACACGTATCTTATCATTTTTACAACGTAAAACATGAAAGATTTCAGTCCTTCCCATTACAGTTATATATTAAATGCCCCTGAAACCACTTTCTTTCTATTGCCCTCACTTATGCACCATTAGCTATCTTAATACACATTGCTTAGAGTTCCCAATCAAAGTTTGAAGCGCCCTGGTCTGAAAAAGTAGCCATATCTCATTGCAGAAATCCACACCATTGCCTTATCCAGTTTTTATAGGTTCATAGGTGTTTACTAGGCTAAAGTAACAACCGCAAAGGCCTTTTTAAGTCTAGCCATGCATCCCAAATCTCTGACAAGTTTTAATACCCTTGATAAATGCAAGCATGGGCCTGGGAGACAAAATATTTACAGATTACCTGTGTCAATTAGAGACATAGGTGCCAAACCAGGGATGAATTTCAGGTTTCCCAACCAATTGTCCAAGTTGCACTTGAATTGGGTTAGGGAGGAACTCTGTTTCCTATGGATGGGGAGCATGTTCCATAGATGGGGTAGTCTCTGGGATACATATCTATCTCTCCAGCAGGTCCTACTTATATCACAGGCAAGGTTTAAGGTTTTAGAGCATGCAATTCTTGTACTGTTTGCTTTGCTGAGATGCAGGAGGTCCATCAGGGTGGGGTCTGACAATGACATGTATGCCAGGATTAGATCTCCCTTCAAAAGCCTGTAGAAGACAGAATACAGGGATATGACTTTGAGGTGGTCTTCATAGAACATTTTACTTACACCCTGTATTCTTTTAATGAGAACCCTTTGTGGACATTCCAATTGTTAGATATGCCTGGTTAGGTACATACCAAAGGGGGCATTGTACTCAATGATAGGTCTGAATGACTTCCTTGGACTTGGATGCCATACCTTTGTTTATAAGGTGTGCAAGATAGAATAATTTCCTCACCACTGTAGACACATGATGGCCAAAGGCTAAATTACTATCTATGTGTGTCCCCAAGTCCATGACTACTAGGTCAACTCTAAGGGGAGTGTTGTCGGTATGATAGTTACCAGGGATGGATGACTTCCCAAATGAAACTATTGTGTATTTCTTGGAATTTAGTTCTAGTTCATGGCTCTGACACCAGTTGTTTGTCTTTGTTAGCCCCTTCTGGAGAACATTTGTGTCAGTGTGAAACTGAATGACAGCTCCTAATTTGCAATCATTTGCAAATTTAGTCAGTCTGATACCAATGGTATTGGCCATGACTTATGAGAAATAAATGCCAAAAAAGAGTGTGAGCCAGTTGGCTATCCACCGGGTGACACATGGGTTTGTACCTAACCTCTTGAGTTTGTCAACAATGCCCAAGTGGGGTACTGTGTCAAATGCCTTGGCCAGGTCAAAGACGTCCACCAGGTTGAGTAGGCATGATCTGCCCTTGACAAAACCAAACTGGGTTGGTCCTGTGTCTGGAGGTTGACTATATCTCTATCGATCATCTCCATGATAATCATTTCCATGGCATTACATATAAGACCAGTGAGACTTATGGGTCTGTAGTTTCCAGAGTCTGTAGATGCCCCACCCTTGTGCAGAGTGATGACTGTTGCCTTTCTCAATTCATGAGGCACGAAACTGGCTTGGAGGCTACAGTTAAATAGTAATTCCAGAAGGCCTGATTGGTCATGTTTCATGCTATTTAGAAGGTATCCTGGGATATTGTCTGGACCCACTGATGCAGTATTCTTGGTCTTAGAGAGAGCGTTAAGGACCTGTTAGCTAGTGATAGTAGGGGGGGGGTTATATTTGATCATATTTCCTGAGGGAAGGTTGAGGGGGATAGAGAGGTAAAGTTGGAGCTAAATTTATCAACCAGGTGGTTAACTATGTCTTCTGGCTCAGTATAGGTGGCTCCATTTGCAATGAGCTCTGCACACAATTGTGTATTGCCTTTGATGCTGAGGAAATAGCTAAATAATGCTTTGTGGTTGTCCTTTTCCTGGGAGGCCAAACTTACCTCAAATTTCGCTTTGTTAGAATTTATTTGACCTCTGAGTTGTTTGTTTAGTTTCATGAGAGTGGCAGGATCACAGTATTTTAAGAAGCTCATTACTTTTGTTGGATACTTGCAGTCACTGTGGCAGCCTTTACCCATAAACTAAACAGAATGCCAATCTATCATGTGTGGTCCATAACCTGTGCAGTAATCCTTTAAGCAATTTATCTTGAGCTTGTTTCTTGTTTGCTGTTAATTTTTTACTTTGATCATGTCTTCCCCATGAAGCAAGCAGATAGTTGTTGTCAGACAGCAGATCTTTTTTGGATAAGAAACATTTTTACAAGTGGGGGTATCACAGAGATTGCTACTTTCAGCATGTTAATTAGTAATTTTACAAAGCTGAATATAAATTATAATTAGAACTGCAGTGCAAGGAGTAGTGGTTTGAGTTGAGTGCTGCTTTTTTATACTTGATTTTGACTGGCATTCCAGTAATGTATTTAAAATGTAATTTATTTTTTCATGCCTCATAACCTTTGTGTTTCCATCTAGATATTAAGTAAGTTGTCATGTAGCCAATACATTGAAATATTTTTTTCTTCTACACTTCATTTTGTCTTGATTGGACTCTTGTAATGATTGTTTGGCATCCAGGGCAGTGTATTTAATTAAAGTTCCAGTTGTAGTGGTTTTGAGAAAAGCCCCACCTCTTTTTCTAGTTGGCCACACCCCTTCTCATTGGCCACACCCATTCAGCTGTCTCCTGCAGCCCCCCCTTTAATTTGAAGTCACCAGCCACCACTGTAACTTATTATACACCTTATATATATATATATATATATATATATATATATATATATATATTTATATATATATATATATATATATATATATATATATATATATATATATATATATATATATATATGAGTTCACTTTATAACATCGAAATACTGAAATGTCGAATTTCAGTATCTCGAAGCTATAAAGTCGAATGTTAAAAATAGCGAACGTTCATAATTACGAATATGACGTATGTCGAAAATGTCGAATTTGTGGTTATGAAGTTGCTCTATGTAATGTCCGGGTTTGTGTTTTGTTGGTGCGCGGTGCCGTGTTTGGATGTAGGTGTTATGTCAGGTAAGTGAGTGTTTTGTAAGGGTTTTGAGTGGGAGTTAGTGTGTGTGAGGGATTGGAGAATGTGCATGTGTGAGTGAGCTTTTGTGTTGTGTTTGTGCGATCTCGGAGTTAGTATATATAAGTAGGGGGGGTGTGAGTTGTGTATGTGTGTTTTTTTTTGTTTATGTTGTGATGTGGGTGTTGTGTTGTATGTTTAGTGTAGTTTGTGTGGTGTTTTCGGTTATGTGGTTTCACGGTTTTTGTTTGTCGGTGTTTTGTGGATTCGGTTTTATAGTCTTGAGATACTGAAATTCGATATTTCAGCATTTCGGGGTTATAAAGTGAATCCGTATATATATATATATATATATATATATATATATATATATATATATATATATATATATATATATATATATATATATATATATATATATATATATATATATATATATATATATATATATATATATATATATATATATATATATATATATATATATATATATAGGTTCATAGGTTCATAGGTTCATACTTATAAGCCTAGCCAGAGTGTGTGTGGCATTCACCACCCCTTAGGTTGAGAATACTATACCCATTAATTTGTTTTGCCTCTGTCCAGTAGTGACACAGAGATGATCCCCGGGGTAAACCTATGATCTCCCATCCACTCGTCAAAATTCCTCTTGAACAGAGCCAGTGAGGGTCTCTGCCTCACATGTACCGGGATTCTGTTCCAAAGTGTAGGGAGTCTCTGGGTGATGAATCTGTCCTTCCAGCACGTCCTATTTATATCTGTGCTGAGGTTTAAGTCTCTTGCTCTCGTGGCTCTGGTGGACTTGGATTTTTTGAGGTGGAGCATGTCCATTAATTCCAGGTTGGACATGGCCTTGTATGTCAGGCACAGATCACCTCTGAGCAGATGGTATGCGACTGAATAGAGCTGGAGTTTCTTCAGTCGGGCAGCATATGACATATGTTTGAGTCCCTTTATCCTTTTGGTGAGGAACTTTTGGGGTCTTTCTAATTGCTGCAGGTGTTGGGTAAGGTACATTCGGAATGGGGCATTGTACTCAATCATTGACCTGATAAGTGAAGAGTACAGGGGCACAATGACCTCCCCTGATCTGGATGTGAAACCCTTCATGATCAGGTGAGCAATGTAGAAGGTCTTCCTAACCACTTTGGCAATGTGAGTGTCAAAAGAGAGGTTACTGTCAACTTGGGTACCCAGGTCCCTGATAACCTCTTCCGTGCTTAAAGGATTACCACCTATGTGGTAATTAGGGGTTACCTTGTTTTTCCCAAAGGGTATGACTATGGATTTTTTGGCATTTAGCTTAAGGCCATGGCTCTGGCACCAGTTATCCATTTCTATGAGACCTCTCTGAAGGATGTCTGTGTTCGATGGAGTATCAATTATGGCGCCCAGTTTGCAGTTATCTGCAAACTTTGTCAGCCACAATCCCTCTATGTTTGCCTGTACTTCTGAAAAATAAATGCAGAACAAGAGGGGGCCTAGGACTGAGCCCTGTGGGACACAGCTTTTGACCGGCTTAGAGTCTGACATGGCACCAGCAACTCTAACCCTGTGGGTTCTGTCCTTAAGCCAGTTTGCAACCCATCTTGTGACGTATGGGTTTACGTTTAAGCTGGTGAACTTTTCAATGATACCCGAGTGGGGTATTGTGTCGAAAGCTTTTGCAAGGTCAAGGTAGGCTGTGTGAACAGATATATATATATATATATATATATATATATATATATATATATATATATATATATATATATATATATATACTGAAGTATCCCTATTATGCCTCTTAACTTATCGCATTGAATTGCTTTGAATTCTACTCCTAAAACTAATTGTTTTTGAATTGTAAACTAAACTGTTATGTATACTTTAATTGTAACTGTAGCTTTTCTCTTCGAATCTCCAATGAAAAAGGGTCCCTGGCCCAGCTGGACTAACCCAGCTGACAAATGTCAATAAAATAAATACCCAAAAAGAGGTGGAAGGAAAAAGGGATAATTATTTTAAAATAGTTCTAGTGTTTTGAGTCCAAAATAATACTGATTTGCGTGTTGAAACCAATTTGATTATTAATGTTTCATCAAAACATTTATCTTCTGCTGAAGTTAATTTGTTAAATAAAAGCTTAAAATATGCTCCTTCTCTACCGGTACTTGTGTTTGAAATTTTTAGAGATATGAAAGCTGTGATACCCCACCACTGACCCAGTAATCAAGGTGCCTCAATCCTCACCAATAGCACCAGTGGAAGACGTATATTGGGAGGATGACAGGTACACACACAGTATTTCTGGGTCTAGATTAGAAGATCAAAACTCCAAAAGAGCAAATGCTCTTTAATCGAATGCTAAAATTCAAAAACGCACAGTATCAAACAAACGGAACAGTGATTTTTTTCCCAGGGGAAAAAATTTGCTGCTCCAAAAAAAAAAAATCCAGACACAAAATAAAGTGTGGGGCTTCGCCCACCCCCCTACTTAAATATACCAACTCCAAGATTGCACCACAGTGGAGGAAATGGCAAAGTCCCAACAATGGCTAAGCAATTTTTCCCTGTGGAAAAAAAATCGCTTTTCTGTATGTTTGATATTGTGTGGTTTTGACTTTTAACATTCGATAAAAAAGCGTTCGCTCTTTTGGAGTTTTGATATACTAATATAGACCCATATTTCCAGATGAAGCTCTCTGCATCAAGTGCAATTTCCCTTAAGAGCACACACACTGACCACAGTCAGTCCAGGGTTGGTTTCTCCCTTTTTCTTCAGATCCCCAGTAAGAGTCCCCACTGGCACAGCTATAGAGTTGAGATCTTAGCTGAGTATTCAAGCCAAGAGCTCCAGTACCCTCTCTGTCCAACCAGTGCTTTATGTCCCTGCCCAAGTAGCTGACACACACACTCTTTGAGGTTTGATTTACACACACACACACACACACACACACACACACACACACACACACACACACACACACACACACACACACACACACACACACACACACACACACACACACACACACACACACACACACACACACACACACACACACACACACCTGGGAAAGGCTGGCACAGGTTTATTACCTATGCCCCCTTCTGCCCAGACTATAAGGTAGTTTTTACTGCAACCAGCCACTCCTTATCAGCTACTTTAAGGCACTTAACAAAGGGTGTCCAAGCATACTGTGCAATGTTACTATTAATACAAATGGTAGTTTGACCAAGAGCAAGGTTATTAGGAGTGGTCCACAGTGTCACCAAATAGTTATGCAAGTACTCCCAGAACATAAATATGTCTCACAAACATCAGCCACAATGAAAAGTTTAAATATATTTAATAATAAATAATAAAATAAGAAAATACTCAGTATATAATCACAGTAATACCAGGGTTCAAAATCACAGGAAATATGTAAAACAAAATTGCAGGACAATCTCAAATAAATAAAGAAATGCATCTTAAGCTAAGCTTTGCTATATTCCTTATGGTATCTAAGAGAATTAATATACCCTAATAACTTACTTCAGAGAAAAGCAGATCCGGTGAATGAGTCTTGATGTTGTCAGGTCAAAGACAAAATACAGAATACCGAGTCTCTCTTAGAGAGTTCTTAAATTAATATCTCAAATATTATTGCCAGGGTAGCTTGCAGAATGACATACTTTCTTGTCATCTGTCTCTGTCCCAGTTGAAAAACAACCATTGATGCAGCTGGTAGCATTTAGCATCTAACTGTGAAAATACATAGACCTCAAGTCTTTGGCAAATGTGGAAGTCATAAAACAATAAAACAGTTCCAAGGAAGTACAGAAAAACTCTAGTTCTTGACATTGTGTCTGTCACAGCACTAAAACTGAAAGATAACATCCTTTTATTACATGGCCATAAAGTAATTTAATTTCAGGTATTTTTCTGAGGTAAACCTCTTGTGGTCCAGTTTCCATTGTTAAATCTAAATAGTTACACTAGTGCAGGTACATTTCTGTTCTGTTCCAGTAGGACATGCTGTAGTTACATTTTAGCTCAGTACTTTACAAAATATCTCTTCGGCAACACATGTCTGTACAAACCATCTTATATGACATACAGTTCTAATACATTTGTAACACAAATATATGAATCATGTTGATATTCACAAATGACATATGATTATTTGCAAATTTCCAGATTGCAGGGCTGGCAGTATTTCCCTTTGTCACAAAAGCCATTAATGAAACAAGGTTTATAACTGGTTTAAAAAAGTCAAACTGATGAGCTTTTGCAACATTGTACTGAACTGGGAATTATTTCTGAAGCTTTTTAAACTGAATTAATGGTGCAAGGTTACGAATCAGATTTGTTTAGATTTTACTCACAGTTCATAAAATGTTGACGCTCCTCCTGTACAAACAATTGTATCTGGTAATGGATCTTTAACAAAACTCATTTCTTCTTTTCTTGAAAAATGCTTAAAACTTTTATTAAACTGTAACATCTGATGTATTAAAGATAAAACAGAATTTCTGAAGTTGGCATCAGACTTAAACATGGAACCTTTGCATTTTATGTTAATTCTTTATGTGTGTGTGTGTGTGTGTGTGTGTGTGTGTGTGTGTGTGTGTGTGTGTGTGTGTGTGTGTGTGTGTGTGTGTGTGTGTGTCTGTAAAAAAAAATATATATATATATATATATATATATATATATATATATATATATATATATACATATACTACAAAGGTTCATAGATTTATGTGTAATTAATGATCAAGCTGCTATTGTGGGTCATTTTAACCTTTGCCAGTTTCCCTTTCAAATGTGAGAATCAAACCCTGTACATTATGTCTGTGAGATAAACACCTTAACCATTATGCTAATCACCCTCTAAAAATAAAGGAACCATTAGGTGCCATGGTTCATAAGTTCATATGTATATACTAGGTTAATGACCACTAGGGCCTTTATAAGCCCAGGTGTGCAATCCAAATGTAACCTAGAAATTTGATTTATATGGGGAGTGATTTACAGACTACCTCTGTCTGTCAAAGACATAGAAGCCATAACAGGAGTGAATTTCCTATTACCCATCCATTAGTCAAAGTTAAACTTAAATAGGGATAAGAAGGAACTTTGCTTCACATCGATGAGGAGCCTGTTCCAGAGAATGTGAATTCGCTGAGAAACCTATCTGTCTCTCCAGCTTGTTCCATTTATGTAACAAGCAAAATTTAGATCTTTTAGTCTAGTAGTTCTTATGCTGTTTTTTTGTGGATGTGTAAAAGGTTCATCAATGCATGGTACAAGGTTGCCTTGCACACCAAGCAAAGATCACCTCTCAGAGCTCTGCATGATACTTAGTAAATAGACAAGGATTTCAGGAAAGCAGTGGAGGACACTGTGTTCACTCCCTGCATGCTTTTTTTAGGAATCTTTGTGGATGTTCCATTTGCTTCATGTGTCTGGTCACGCTCATACTGAAGGGGGCATTATACTCTATGATGGGTTTGATTAGGACAGAGCACACTGGTATGATGACCTCTGTGTATCTAGATGCCATGCCCTTGGAGGACAGAGCACAGTGGTATAATGACCTCTGTGGATAAAGATGCCATGCCCTTGGAGGACAGAGCACAGTGGTATAACGACCTCTGTGGATATAGATGCCATGCCCTTGGAGGACAGAGCACAGTGGTATAATGACCTCTGTGGATATAGATGCCATGCCCTTGGAGGACAGAGCACAGTGGTATAATGACCTCTGTGGATATAGATGCCATGCCCTTGGAGGGCAGAGCACAGTGGTATAATGACCTCTGTGGATATAGATGCCATGTGCTTCCTTATAAGTTGAGCAACATAGAAGGATTTTCTTACTACTTCCAACACATGTTGGTTGAAGGTTAAGTTACTATCTGGATGAGTATATATATATATATATATATATATATATATATATATATATATATATATATATATATATATATCTATCTATATATATATATATATATATATATATATATATATATATATATATATATATATATATATATATATATATATATATATATATATATATATATATATATATATATATATATATATATATATATATATATATATATATGGGCACAGTACTACCACTGCCTCCTATCTTTCACACACATTTCCCAAGCCAGAGATAATAATAAACTCACATCAGGTCTATTCCTTGACCTAGCCAAAGCATTTGATAGTGTTTAAAAAACAACAAAAAGCCTGCTAGTCTGCACAATAAAGGCGTATCCTCCAAAAATCCACTCTCCGGTAAATGTCTTGAACAAGTATTGTTTTAATGAACAAACGACACTAAAGACACCAACATCACACACATAGGTTGAGTGCGCTTTCGTCTCTGCAATCGAGACTTCCTCAGAATCAAATAAATCATTCAATTAATACATTTAAATACCTTTTGAAAAATAGCAAATTGATAAATTGATTAATGAATTAAATAATTGTTGTGTCAGTCGTAGCCAGTGCATAGTAATACAGGGGAATTGATGAAGGTGTATTAACCCTTTTAACAGGTACATTCTCACTAGAAACCACAGTTAAAAAACTCCTTGGAACCTCCATAAACCTCTATCATAAAAACATATCATAACAAATTTACATAAATCAATCTGTCCTATATAATTACAAAATTCTAAAACATTAAAACACTAAGTTTTATATATATATATATATATATATATATATATATATATATAAAAATCTGAATTGTAAAAAAATCTGTAGAAGTGTATCATGTTGCTTTGTGTTGAAATATTGAAATATTGTAAATGTTATAAATAAATCACTATGTCAATAAATACATAAAAAATATAAAAATAGCATATCAACTATTTGAATTAGTGTAGTAAGTACTGTGACTCTATAGGGGAAACAGAGTTAGGAACAGCAACTAAATGCGCCAATGCTAAAAAGTAAAGTGCTGGGTGTTTAAACATGTATATGCGGGATGAAATATTAATTGTATCATATTAACATAATTTATATATCATATAGAAAGGTAAGATATAAAATGTGTATGAATATATGAATATAAATGTAAATATAAATGTAAGTGTAAATGTAAATATGGATAAAAAATAATAATGGTGACAAAAGGAAATACAATAGATATTCCCCTTATGATCCACCTGAGCAGGTTTACAGGGAAGACTATCGTCCAAGCCGTAGACAAGGGCTAAGGTATCACGAAATTGATTCCCCTTATAAAAACTATAATACGAGTTTTAATGAAACAGGTACCAGTGATTGTAAAGACCACATTGACCCTTTAGGGGGAGGACAGGGACCTCGGAGGTCCGAAAGGATCAAGAATCAGAACCGTCCATATTCATATGCAGAGGCGACAGGAAATTATTACCAGAGGAGGCAGGTGGGGGTAAGATACTAACATGGCAGTTAGGAGATAACTATATGGGTACACAAATTACACATGGTTCTGTTGGCAATTTGTTGAACCTTGAAGGTGACCACGACGTTGCAGCCATTCAGAAAATAGCATTTGACGAGTCTGTAAATCACATTAGGGAAGTAATGACAATACTGGAGAGTATCCAGATATGGTCAAGTGTAATATACACTCCCAGAACAACTTCAACATTTATAATTATACAGATCTGGATATTACCCCAGCATTTTTTTGACTTTTCACAAAGGGATTTACCTTTATACCCATAAGGAAACCCAAGGTAGAAGAGATTTTACTAGATATCAAATTATTTGCGAGAAAATTGAAATTAGGGCTACTGTTTCAAGATCTTAATACGAGAGAAAAAAGTATATTAAAAAGGAGAAGTACTTTCAACCCGCCTCTCCAACAGGATGTCCTAAATTTTGAGACGTTCACCATAAATATGATAAGTGAAGGTTTTAACAATAGAAAAGCTGTATCAGGGTACAATAATTTATCTATTGAGGAAACTGACATTCTTAAACAGTTACGAGGTAATGAGAAAATTAGAATTATGAAACCTGACAAGGGGGGAGGGGCAGTCCTTATGGATCATTGGGACTACACCAAATAGGATGTTGGAGATTTTGAATACAGTGGACAGATACCAGATAGTGCCCAGGAATTAAATTAATATATGCTATAGGAAAATAGACCTCATTTTGGAAGACAATCTTATGCAGGGTTTAATTGATTTGGATTTATATAATTTTTTGAGGGTCCCAAAACCGACTATTCCTGAGATATTTCGGATCCCAAAAATACATAAACAGGTGGAAAATCCACCGTTGAGGCCTACTGTTACATCACAATGTTCAAAAACCCAAACTTTAGCAATTTATGTGGACACTAAATTAAAACATTTTCATTGTGATTACCCACACATTTTAATAGATTCCTGGGATTTTCTAGAAAAATTTAACAAAATTCCATATCAAGAAAATTACTCATTTATTACAATAGATGTGAAGGATCTTTTCTCTGTTATACCTCACACCATTGGTCTTGCATGGTTTGAACAGATGTTGATTGAGTTTAAGTTTTTGGATGGTAATGAATTTAGATTGGTCCTTGAAAACATGGAATTAGTGTTGAAAAATAATTTTATATATTTTCAAGGGGACATCTGTCATCAAATGGATGGGGTGGCAATGGGCTCGGCCTGTGCCCCAATTTATGCTAACATCATAATGCTCTTCTGGGAACTGAATTATGTGTTTACATCATCCTTCAAACAATACATTATTAACTATTTTCGATTTTTGGACGACATTTTTGTAGTTTGGGACGGCTCAGTGGCACAGATAGGTGAATTAATTGAATACCTGAATAATACAGCTACATTTCTTCAGTTCACTTTTCAATACACCTTTGACCAAGTCAATTATTTAGATGTTATGATTAGCAAGAATAAAGCGAACAGAAAGTATAAATCTAGGATTTATAGGAAAAGTTGTTTTTCCAATTCATATGTACATTCCACAGTGGCCACCCACTATTTCTGAAAAGAAATGTTGTGAAGGGTCAAATGATTAGGGTTTCCAGAATGACCAGTGACACTAATGAATTTATGGAGGAAATGGAAGTAGCCCAAGAGTTATTTAGAGAAAGAGGATATCCCATAGAATTAATTAAAACCATAAAAAAGGAAGTAGTGAAAAAACGTGGTTTAAAATACTGTCCACTCTTAACATCCACTGGTGATACAAGTTTTTCAATATCAGAGAGAAGTGTGGTAGGTGACTTTGGTTCACCCAGGGACGAAGGAGGAAAAGGGGTTAGCTTGGAATTACCCCGGTTGACCCTAACATACTACAATGACATAGGCTGGTTACAAAAAGGTATTAATGAGGTTTGGAACATTTTTGGGAGAATGACCAGTAGACCGTCTGTATTTCAACAACCTCTTAGGTTTAGTTATAGGAGGAACACCAACTTTAAAAAGATTTTCGAAAGAAAGAAGGTTTTACAAGATGGGGGAGGAGCACAATCCAAGATAGGTAGCCATAAGTGTGGCAGATGCGCACAATGTCCATTTTTAACAGGTGGAAAAGACTTGTGGCTAAAAAGTACAGGATACAAATTCAAGAGCAACAGCTATTATAGCTGTTATACAAGAGGGGTAGTATATCTTGCATATTGTACAGTATGCTGGGCATACTATGTGGGGAAAACTAAAAGGCAATTAAGATCACGAATATATGAACATATGACAGATATTAATAAAAAGAATGAAAATAATGCCTTGTTTAGACATGTTCTGAAATGTAAGAATGCTAATATCAAGTTTTGGGTCTTTTGGATTTGGATTTTTTGAGGTGGAGTATGTCCATTAATTCCGGGTTGGACATGGCCTTGTATGATCTGTGCCTGACATACAAGGCCATGTCCAACCCGGAATTAATGGACATGCTCCACCTCAAATAATCCAAATCCACCAGAGCCACGAGAGCAAGAGATTTAAACCTCAACACAGATATAAATAGGACGTGCTGGAGGGACAGATTCATTACCTAGAGACTCCCTATGCTGTGGAACAGAATCCTGGTCCTTATGAGGCAGAGCTCCTCACTGGCTCTATTCAAGAGAAATCTTGACCAGTGGATTGGAGATTGTAGGTTTACCCCAGGGATCATCTCTGTGTCACTACTAGACAGAGGCACAGCCAACTAATGGGTATAGTATTCTTCAACTTAAGGGGTGGTGAAAGCCACGCACACTCTGGCTAGGCTTATAAATGCCCTAGGGCAGATAGCCTAGTATAAACCTATGAACCTATGAACCTAGAAGAAGTGAAATTAGGGGAGAGGGGTGGAGATTGGGAAACTTTCCTTGAATACAGGGAACTTATATGGCAGATGAGACTGGACGCATGTTCCCATATGGGTATGAATGATCATATTTCTATTAAGCCAGTATTAAAACTCATGGCCATAAATCCCAAATAAGCATACAACAATGTATATACCCATTACCACCCCGTATTGTTCTATCAAACCCATAGACTCTGTTGATTATAGCACATGGATATAGGGAATCAATTATTCATGTCTTATCAGACAAGATTATGCATTTATGCAATGATGGTTTATCTAACATTCCCAGGAAAATAATCTACAAGAACTCTCAAAGTTTGGGTAATATTTTGGAAAGTAAATATGGGTATAGTAAAAAGAGGAATAAAAAAGGTACATATAAATGTGGACGGCGCAGTCAGTGTTGTCATGTGGTAAATAAAGAAGGCTGTTATACAGAAAGTAGAAATAGATGGATAAATAGTCCAGAATATTTTAATTGTGAGACAAAGGGAATAGTGTATTTAGCCTTCTGTGAAAATGTGGATCCTTCTATGTAGGTAAGACCGAGAGGGCACTAAAAAGAAGGATCTATGAGCACATGTATGACATTTTAACTAAAAAAGAAAGCAACACCCTATATGAACACAGTAAAATATGTACTGAATACAAATATAAATTCATAATAATTGAACAAATCAAGAGGGACATCAGGAGTGGACCTTGGGAAGATAGAGTAGAATATAGAGAATTGTGGTGGCAGCTGATGTTGAATTCTGATAAATACCCAGGGCTAAATGATAACATATCTATCTTACCCTTGCTGAGGTTAAGAGCAGCTAAATTATAGAAGCAAGGTGTAATAAATAAATCCACCACTTGATGTCACTCTGATGTACTTTTATGTGTTTTTTTATATATGTAACAATTAAATATGTATATGTATTTATAAGTTTTATAAAGTTTAACTATTAATGTAATAATTTGTGTTATTATAACATCGTAATATTCTTCATTTTACTATTAATTTATATTGACATGTTATTTATTTTGCAATGTTGTATTTTAACCAAATTATTTATAAGATTTTAAACAATGTATTTTAAAGATAACTAATGACATTTTAGAATAAATATATTGTTTATAAAGATCAAGTGTTTTAGACATCTGGAAGTTTAGGTTAAAAAATCCTATTTTTTGGGAAAAAAAGTTCAAACAATATCTGCTTTTTAATTTGAAGCAATGGGGTAACTATGGAAGTGTCTTTGATTTTACATCAATTAGTATTATATAACTAAATGGGTAAATGTGAGGAAATACTTTGGTTAATTAATTAATCAATGTAGAACAGTATATATATATGTGGATGTGATTAGGTACTGGTCATCTGATGAAGTCATTTAAACAGACGAAAACGCAGTGGTTTCTGTGCACATCTTGTGTTAAGGCGTTTATGTTTCGTGTTTTTGGTACTTGGATTATCGTGAATAAATTTTGAAGTTTTATGACGGTGTGGTGACAGTCCATTTCACTTCTTCTGCTTGGATATATTTTTTTCTTGAAGATTATGCATTTACTTATTTATTTATTTATTTATAAAATACATTATTATTTTTTATCCATATTTACATTTACACTTATATTTATATTTACATGTATACTCATATATGCATACACATTTTATATCTTACCTTTCTATATGATATATAAATTATGTTAATATGATACAATTAATATTTCATCCCGCATATACATGTTTAAACACCCAGCACTTTACTTTTTAGCATTGGCACATTTAGTTGCTGTTCCTAACTCTAAGTTTCCCCTATAGATTCACAGTACCTACTACACTAATTCAAGCAGTTGATATGCTATTTTTATATTTTTTATGCATTTATGTATTTATTGACATAGTGATTTATTTATAGCATTTACAATATTTCAACACAAAGCAACATGATACACTTCTACAGTTTTTTTACAATTCAGATTTTAACAATATATATATATATATATATATATATATATATATATATATATATATAACTTAGTGTTTTAATGTTTTAGAATTTTGTAATTATGTAGGACAGATTGATTTATGTAAATTTGTTATGATATGTTTTTATGATAGAGGTTTATGGAAGTTCCAAGACGTTTTTAACTGTGGTTTCTAGTGAGAATGTACCTGTTAAAAGGGTTAATACACCTTCATCAATTCCCCTGTATTACTATGCACTGGCTACGACTGAAGCGACAATTATTTAATTCATTAATCTATCAATTTATCAATTTTCTATTTTTCAAAAGGTATTTAAATGTATTAATTGAATGATTTATTTGATTCTGAGGAAGTCTCGATTGCAGAGACGAAAGCGCACTCGACCTATGTGTGTGATGTTGGTGTCTTTAGTGTCGTTTGTTCATTAAAACAATACTTGTTCAAGACATTTACCGGAGAGTGGATTTTTGGAGGATATGCCTTTATTGTGCAGACTAGCGGGCTTTTTGTTGTTTTTTTTCACTGTTTTTGGAGGAACGGATTTGATAGTGTTTCCCATCGCATCCTCCTAAACAAACTTTCCAACCTACAACTCTCTACCTCCACTACCTCCTGGTTTAACGGCTACCTCTCAAACAGATATCAGTCCTTCAGATGGCAGACATCCTTCTCCCCTTACCATCGGCTCTATCCTGGTCCCCCTACTTTTTAATATATTTACAAATAACCTCCATTTCTCCTGCCCCCGCTCTGTCTTAATACAGAATGCAAATGATTCCTCAATTATTAACACCTCCGACAGTATACAAAATCTTCACAATGTAACTCAACAATCTCTGCACATAGTAGAACAATGGCTAACTGAAAATATCCTGCCTCTCCATCCCAAAAAGACCAGGCTTCTCCTTTTCCTTCCAAAAAAACTCAATCCAGCTAAAGAAAGCTGCACCACCTCATCCTTAAATAATAAAATTATCACCACTGAGTCAAATATGAAATTTCTTGATGTTATTATACACGACCAATTAAAATTCGACCTACATATCTTAAACTGTATCAAAAAGTCCAATCAAAAGCTAGTTCTTCATTACCGCAACAACAAATATATATATATATATATATATATATATATATATATATATATATAAAACAAATCTAGACCTATACTGGTGCAAACGTTTATTCTACCATCCTTGCTGTATGCTGCTCCCATACTTACTAACCTCCAAAATAATCTCTTAACCAAACTAGAAACCACCTATAACAAGATAGCCAGATTCACATTGAGTAATAGCTACAAATGCCCTCAATGTATATCCCTGAAAGGCTTAAGATGGCCTGATCTGCCCCACATGCTTCAAATATCACAACTACAAATTGCACATACCATCCTGAATATCCCCAAGTCCTGCCCTGCCCTTATATCCATAATTACCCCCTACACACCCAATCATGACCTCAGAAGCACACAACAAAACCTTCTTCCGGTGACCAATCCAAACAAAAATATTGGAAAAATACTTTACAGTCATTAAATTGCATACTCATGGAACAAACTTCTATTGTCTCTTCGCTCCACTACCAAAAGTGGCAAATTCAAAAAGCAACTAAAATTTCATTTCCACTGTTCGTGGATCTGTACTTATCAGGAAATAACCTAATGAATTTTTCTTCTTTTCTTGATTACCATATCTGCCTGGTGTTTGCTGTCTTACCTGTCTACACATATTACTCCCTCTCTGTAGTTAGTACCTGTGCCATTAAATGCATCTTTGATGTACTATGTCATGATGTTACTCTGAATTGTATATTACATATTCGAAAATAGTTTTTTATTATAAGGCATTGTTATATTCCTTGTATATAACTTAATGCTAACCAAATTCTCAAACATATTTCTACTGCATTCTCAAAATACTGTACTTTTGTCTTGTAAATATTCCTGTTGTATATTTCTCATTCTCTGTTTTTGTACTATTAAGCATCTTACAACTTGAATTATTAGTTTTTTTTTTCTTATTTTTACTGATTAATTTCTTGGAGCTTTTCTCCTTGGGTCACCACTGAAAAAGGGTTCTCTGTGTCCAGACTAACCCGGTTAACAAATGTGAAAATAAATCAGTATATATATATATATATATATATATATATATATATATATATATATATATATATAGGTTCATAGGTTCATAGGTTTACCTATATATATATATATATATATATATATATATATATATATATACCATACAGTATATACAGTGCTATACAATATATATATATATATATATATATATATATATATATATATATATATATATATATATATACCCATCTATGTCAAGCAAAGTTCTTCATTAGCACTCTTCAAGAAAAATACACCCCGGGGATCACTTCTGTGTCTCTGCTCGACAGTGGCACAGGAAAATGACTTTCTTGGGTGGCATAAGCCAGGGAACCTTGCTGGCTAGGCTTACGTCTACCTATGAACCCATATATATATATATATATATATATATATATATATATATATATATATATATTTGTATTCATCTATAGTCATTTATATATTTGCTTATTTTTCATGAGTTTAAAATCTTAGTGTGCTGTAGTTTGCCAGTCCAGAAGAAGAACGGTGAAATGTAACAACTCTAAAGCTAGCTGGGTGTAGCTTTATTGGCCTGAAATCAAAGCCATGGGCATTCAGAAGCTATGGAGCTTAAACAATGGTATGTCCTTAACGGCTTATTTGCATATACCTCATAGGCCTCCACTACAGGAAGATTACGATATTTCACAGTGAAGGCTCTAGCTTAGCTGAGTCTTTCATACATATATACATACATACAAATATTTCAAGCATGGGCATTACTGGCTTTCTAGATTGCCAATATACCAAAGCACTTGTTCCCATAATAAGTGCCCAGGCTGTTCCTAAAAAATATGTAAACTAATACTTGATTTAATGTTATTTGGCAGCCTGTTCCATGCATCAGCTGCTCTCTCTCTCTCTCTCTCTCTCTCAGAGAACCAATTAGTAAACTTCTCATTCCTACAGAATCTTCTACATAGGTTGAAAAACACACCAAACAGCCAGTAAGTAGCAGCAATTCTCCTTATATTTAATGGGTTCTTTTCCCTCCATTTTTGAGGTTTATTGTTTAATTAATTGAATAATTGCTGTAATTGATTTGTGTATAAATACTGTTATTTTTTGTAATGTATTGTGACCCATTGAAGGCGAGATGCCGAGGTACCAGGTGTGTTTTTCATTTTACTTCTGCGTTGTTTGGTTACTCTTCTACATAGGTTGTTTGATGATTCTGTAGTACTTCTTTATAACCCCAAACATTCCCAGAGGTAGCTGTCCCTAAATGTCCTATATACCTGAATAAGATCTCCTCTTAAATATCTGTAAGAGACACTGTACAAGTTCAGATATTTTTGTATTTCATAAAAACTTACATTTTCACATTGATGGATGCCCTTAGTATATTTCCACTATACTCTTTCCAGTTTACTCATGCTTGTTTTCTGATAAGATTTATATATTGCTATTGCATACTCAAGTTTGGGTCTAATGTGACTAGCAAATAATGACTTCATCATTTCTGATTTCCTAGACTCCAAAAATCTTTTTATACAACCTATAGTTCTATAACTATCATTAACCAATTGGTCTATATGATTAGAAAAATTCAGAGCTGGATCTACCATTATACCCAGGTCCTTAAATGAGTTTACAGTTTCAATCACTGTGTGCTGTATTAAATATTCACCTTTCAGTTTATGTCTCCCAAATCTCATATGCTTAGTTTTTGATGTATTTATAAGCATATCATTCTCCTGTGCCCAAATGGTCAATTTAGTCAAGTTCTTTTGCAGATATGCTTTATCTGTAACACATATAATCAGTTTACCCAATTTCAGGTCATCTGCATGTAGACTGTAGAACACCCCAGATGAAAAATTTAGGTCAGAAAGATTCAACTTAAACAAGTATGGGACTAGGACAGAGCCCAGTGGAACACCCGGACTGTAATCAAGAAGTTCACTTGTCCACTTTATGATACTTGCCATGTCTTATTTATTTGGATAAGGCAGAGGTGCATCAGTAGCACTGTCACCTCACAGCAAGAGGTTCTCTGGTTCAATTCTTGGCTGTGGTACCTTCTGTGTGGTGTCTGAATGTTCTCCCTGAATTTGTGTGTGTTTCCTCTGGGTGCTCTGGTTTCCTCCCACACTGCAAAGACATGCGTCTAGAGCATTTCTCCCCAGGCCTCCACTGAAAACTGACTTTGTTCCAAGTCAGACTTTCCCATTAAACAAATGATAAATAAAATAAATAAATAAATATCACAGCACAATTTTTCATTCTCAGCTGTTATTATATAGGTTCATAGGTGTTTACTAGACTAATGACCACAAGGGTCTTTTTAAGCCTAGCCATTCATCCCACATTTCTGACAAGTTCTGGTATCCTTGATAAGTGTAAGCAGGGGCTTAGGAGATGAAACATTTACAAGTAGGGGCATGGGAGATGAAACATTTACAGGTTTCCTGTGTCCATTAAAGACATAGGTGCCAAACCAGGGATGAATATCCTGTTCCCCATCCAGATCTCCAAGTTGCATTTGAATTGGTTTAGGAAGGATCTCTGCTTTACATGTATGGGGAGCCTGTTCCAGAGATGGGGTAATCTGTGGCATACATGCCTGTCTCTATAGCAGGTCCTATTTATATCATAGGCAAGGTTTAAGTCTTTAGAATGGTTAAGTCTGATACTGTTTGTTTTGGGTATCTGTAGGAGGTCCATCAGTGTGGGGTCTTACAATACCCTATATGTCAGGCATAGATCTACCTCAAAAGCCTGTAAGTGACAGAATACAAGGATAGATCCTTGAGGTGGTCTGCATAGGACATATTACTTAAGCCGTGTGTTCTTTTAGTCAGGGAACTCTGTGGACATTCCCATTGTTGGATATGCCAGGTTAGTTACATACCAAAGTGGGGGCATTGTACTCAATGACTGGTCTGATGAATGCCGAATACAGTGGAACAATGACTTCCTTCGACTTAAGACACCATACCTTTGTTTATAAGTTGTGCAACATATAATGATTTCCTCACTACTGTAGACATGTGATGGTCAAAGGCTAGATTACTATCTATGTGTGTCCCTAAGTCCTTGACTAATCTGTCAATTCTAAGGAGAGTGTTGTCAATAAGATAATCATCAGGGGTGGATGACTTCCTGAAGGATACTATTATGCATTTCTTGACATTTAGTTTTAGGCCATGGCTCTGACACCAGTTGTTTGTCTGTGTCAGCCCTTCCTAAGGAACATTTGTGTCAGTATGGAATTCAATGACAACTTGTTATTTGCAAACATCTGCAAATTTAGTCAGCCCGAGACCACTGACACTGGCCTTGAATTTAGAGAAGTAAATGCCAAAAATAAGTGGTGCAAGGACTGATCCCTGAGGGACTTCACTTGTCACTGGCCTTTTTGTAGAGATGGACTCACCAGTTCTAATTTCCTAGGTCCTGTTTGTGAGTCGGTTGGCTATCCACTGGCTGACATATGGGTTTTTACCTAACCTCTTTAATTTGTCAACAATGCCCGAGTGGGGTATTGTGTCAAATGTCTTGGCCATGTCAACGTAGGCATTGTGAACCATTTTGCCCTCATTGCTTTGGTTACCTTCTCAAGGAAGTTCACCAAACTGAGTAGGCAAAACCTGTTCATAATGAAAACAAATTCTGTTGGGTCCAGTATCTGGAGGTTTACTATGTCATTACCGATCATTTCCATAATAATTATTTCCATGGCTTTGCATATGAGACTAGTTATGGGTCTGTAGTTTCCAGGGACTACAGATGCAGGGTTCCATCAGAGTGGGGTATGACAATACTGTGTATGTCAGGCATAGCCAGATGTGCAGAGGGATGACTGTTGCTATTCTCCATTCATGAGGCAGAAGCCTATTTGAAGGCTACAGTTAAAGTGCATTTCCAGAGGTCCTGATAGGTCATGTTACATTTTATTTAGAAGGCATCCTGGAATATTGTCTGCGCCCATTTATGCAGAGTTCTTGGTCTTAGAGAGAGCATTTAGGATGTGTTCTCTAGTGATAGCAGGGGAAGTTATATTTGATAGTATTTCCTCAGGAAAGATTGAGGGTGAGAGAGGGGTAAAGTTGGACCTGAATTTGTTGCCTACAGGTTTGCGCTATCTTCTGGCTCAGTATAGGGGGCTTCATTTACAAGAAGCTCTGTACCCAATTGTGTAATGCCTTTGAGGTTGCAGACATAGCTAAAGAATGCCTTGTGGTTGTCCTTAGCCTAGGATGCAAAATTTATCTCAAATTTGGCTTTGGTAGGCTTTATTTGTCCTCTGATCCTGCCCTGATCATCTTCCTTCTGTTATGCAGCCTGTTTGTGTTGTGATTCTGCCAGGGTGGCTTGTTTTTAAGTTAGCTCTGTACTTCTTCCTCATGGGAACAACTGTCTCTATGTAACTACTAACAAGCTTGTAGAGAGTTTCTGTGAACAGTTCTGCATAGGCAACAGTGTTCTCAGGGATTATGGGGACTTTAAATTAGGCTAGTTTATCACTTAATAGCAGGAAGTTAGGCTTAGAGTAGTTCCTGAAAGGAGAACATTTTGTGGTCTGACCTTATGAGAGAAGACATTACACTAGGTGGTGTGCAACATTCTCTAATATTAGTGGGAACAGATCCAATATGGTTGCACTTCTGGTTGGTGTATTGACAAGCTGGTCTAGGGAATTTGTGCTTACAAAGTCCAGGAATCTCTTTCCCTGTACATTTGGTGTCATATAGGATTCCCAGTTAATAGTGGAGTAATTAAAGTTGCCCATGAATATGGCATTGGGTTGGATAGTGGGTGTTTCCAATACATTTAAATACAAGGCATGGGTTTCCTGGTCTTAGTGAATGCAGAGACATCAGCAGTTTCTAGGTTGAGGGCTTCTAGAAGTGGAATTTTTTTAGACTCCTAGCATTGAGCAGTAATACCTTTAGATCTTTAGATTTTCTTGGTTTTGACTTGCTGTGTCAGAAGTGCTTTCAGTTTGGCATTTCCTAGAAAAGACACTATGTGGAAAAACAATGTTTTAGCTAATATTCAAAAGCCTGGAGAAGACAGCTGCAAACCATCTCCTTCCATGCTAGCAAATATTGAATCCCCTTAGAATGGCACCAGAAACTAAGCAAGTTATTAAATCTGCATTATGGCACCATCCTTTACTTTACTTTACTTTACTTTACTTCACTTTACCAGAAAGGCTCATCCAGACTCTGCTACACTTTACTGTGAAGGAAAGGTTATTTTGCTTTTATTTTTTGTATTTTGTATTACTTTATTGCTTTTCTATATTTTGAATACTGTGGTTTGTTTTCTTTACCTTGTTTTTTACTTGCATTCTGCTTTAACAGAGCAGTAAAACTTCAAAAGTGACCACAGCTCTCTCTCTTCTGAGTCAGGCAGAATGCAGAATTTAATACCACTGTCTTTCTAGTTGCCTGCCTCTTCTGTTAATCTGACCATATATCTCATTTCCTCTCTACTTTCACTGGCTTGTGTGAGTAATCACAAAATCATCATTTTTGACCTTCCCTTCAATCGACAAATTATTGGCCACCCATCATTGTATTCCATAGTAGGCCAGCAAACAAATCAATTTTCCCTCCATAATCCATCTTGCTGCTTTAAAATAGTAACTCAAACTTAACTTTAAACAGGTAAAAGCAATTACTCACTAAAGTATCTAATCTCTAGTCTAGCTTGCAGCAGTGTGCATTTCATCTTACCAAGCATTTCATTCAGCAGTTTTCCAATACCTGCTGGTAAATTAGAAGCCTTAAACTGATACACACTCAACTCTCAAGCACTGCAGGAGAAATTAATAGCAGGCACTAAACAGAATAGAACTGCAAAGTACTTTTTACAAGGTAAGAGAAAACAGCTCCTTGCTAAGGTAAAAAAAAAATGCACCAAACCCAAAATGTCCATGGGTCAGCCCGTGATTTTTTTTCTTCTGTCCTGGTGAATCTGGGCAGTATACCATCTGGGCAACACCATGTACACAGACAATGACAACTCCTACCACCCAACAACACAGCCTGTGAGAGACACCATATTAGCCAAAATGGAAGCAAAGCCTTCTACCTAAGATCCCAAGAGACAGCTTCTCTCTAGAAGAAGTAATCCACACCACAACAGGAGAAGGTTAACCCTTCTAAACCCTCAAGCAACACACCAGCCTGGTAACACTATGACCACACATATAAAATTAATATAAACCTGCTCCAAACAACAAGGACCTTGAAGTTGAACCTTAAACAAACACCAACAAACAAACCAAAGTGTCACATAGTTCACAAAGTTCAACCACCCCAGCAACAGCCCAGCAAGCAAGACAATATACCTAACACTTAGTCATAGGAAGACTTTATAGTCACAGCACTGATGTCTCACCAGGTTGAACAAGGAAAAACCACAGAACAAGCAAAAAAAGTGCCAGGATCCACCACATATCAGTGGGTACCACCACCCCACAACAAGTACAAATATGAATCTGTCATTGTTTCTAAACATACTGGAAAATATTAAGATAGAACCAAACACCTTAGTACTGGGTGATTTTAACTACCCTGCCATCAACTGGGAAAATACTAGTGTACCAACACCTTTGCCCAATGGAATTCATAAATTCCAATGTCCTGGATCAACTAATCCATAGTACCACCAGGGGCTCCAATATCCTAGACCTGGTCATTATCAGCATGGGAAATTGATGCTCCACACCTATGGTCATCCCCTCATTAGTCAGGTCTGACCATAAGCTAATCACCCTTAACATTCACATCCCATCCCCATCCCCAGTAAGGAAACCTCCATAAAAAACTCCTCCAAAGCCAACTTCATGCTACTCAAGTCAGAAGTGACAAACTTCATGACACCCATGCAGACAGGAACTGAAAGTTCAACTGCTGAATCCTACACTAAGGCACTATACAAGCACATCCACTCATGCATGAATTGTGCCATCCCAAATAGAACCAAGATTGTATCGAAGGCTTTTGCGAGGTCCAGGTAGGCTGTGTGGACCACCTTCCCCTCGTCAATGGCCTTGTTGACTGTTTCAAAGAAATAAACCAGGTTTAAGAGGCAGGATCTGCCCTTAACAAAGCTGAACTGGGTAGGATCCAGTGTCTGTAGGTCCCCAATATCTTTATTTACGAGGTCCATGATGATCCTTTCCATAGCTTTGCAGACCAAGCTAGTCAGGCTTATGGGGCGATAGTTTCCAGGATCTGTTGAGGCACCACCTTTATGGAGAGGGACCACTGTTGCTGTACGCCACTCTTTGGGCACATATCCTTTAGTAAGGCTGAGATTAAACAGTAGTTTTATATTTGGGTTTAGCTCTTCTTGGAGTTCATATAGGATGCAGCCCGGGACACCGTCTGGTCCCATTGATGCTGTGTTTTTTGCTTTGGAGAGGGCGGCTCTTACCTGAGTATCTGAGATGTCAGGGGGGGCAGCACTCTGCTGGGATAGATATTTGCCCTTTTGGTGGGGAGGGGGGGGAGAAGTTTGCACTGAACCTGTCAGCTAGGATGTTTGCAATGTCTGTGGGTTCAGTGTATTTTTTGTCATTATGGACTAATTCTGAGCATATCTGGGAATTACCACCCAGGTTCCTAACATAACTAAAAAAAGCCTTGTGATTATCCTTAGTGTCCTGTGCAATTTTTCTCTCGAAGCTGGCCTTAGACAATTTTATGAGTGCCCGTAGTTTTTTGCTAATACTGATCAGTGATGCCTTCCCTTTTTGGGATTTTGCTCTATCATTTAGTAGCTTCTTCCTTCTATTGTATAGTTTGTTTATGGCTGGGGTCCACCAGACAGGACATCTGCCTTTGGAGGATTGTTCATAGAATGCATTTATAAAGGATTCTGCGGTCTGGGCCGTATTTTCCACAGGCCCGGGGGCTTTGAAGGATTCCACCTCGGTTTTAAGGAGTGTGAAATTTGCTTTAGAGAAGTTTTTCACTGTGGTTTTCTGGGCAGGGGGTGGGGTCGGGATGTGAATATCCAGTGAGATTAGTTTATGGTCTGATCTTACCAGTGAGGGATACACTTCTGGTCTGGAGCATAGAGTCCCCATGTTGGTAATGATCAGGTCCAGTATGTTTTCCCCTCTTGTGGGAGTGGTAACAAGTTGTTCCATAGCATTTGAGTTTATAAATTCTAGGAACCTTTGGGCTAGGGTGTTGGAGCTAGAGTAATGCTCCCAGTCTATGTTTAGGTAGTTGAAGTCGCCCAATATAATGGTGTTTGGAGAGACATTCATATTTTCCAGTGTTCTCAGGAAGGCCGAGTGGGGTTCCTGGGTTTGGGAGGGTGGTCTGTAACAGGCTATAAACTGGAAGGCAGTTTTACCCAATGATAGTTGCACATGGATAGTCTCTGATGATTCGTGCTTTGCCACCAACCTGGAGGTGTGGGTATCTTTGATGAATATCGATACTCCCCCTCCTTTTGTGGTTTGGTCCAAGTTTTAGGGCCGAAGAGCATGGTATGAGGTATAACCTGGTAGTGCTGGAGTGCTCTCGGGAGCCTTGAACCAGGTTTCTATTACTGCACAGATATCGATGTTCTCCATGCTAAGGAGAGTTTCGAGTGCATGCATCTTGAGGTTTAGACTTCTGGCGTTGAGTAGCATTACTCTTAGTTTCTTATTCCTTGTGATACCTATGGAGGTGGGTTTGTCTTTTGAGCCTTGCCTAAAAAAGGCACTATGGGGGTAGCAAGAGCCTTTGCCAACATCCAAAAGCCCAGGGGTGACAGGTGCAAGCCGTCCCTAGCAAAGCATCGTGGCTTGTCGAGCATATCATCCCAAGCTGACAGGCATTGGATCCCCTTTGAATGACACCAGTACTTAAGCCAATTGTGGTGCCCCTATGCCTAAAGCTATAAGGCAAGACATCACACAATCCAAGATTCTGGTCATTGGAGACTCTATTGTGAGATCCACTGATGTCCCTCTCTCCAGGCAGAGTACGGAGAAAGTCATGGTAAGTTGTTTATTAGGGGCCGGGATCCAGCACATTACATGTGCCCTCAGGTCATTGGACCATAAGTACTAGAATGACTCAGTCATAGTTCATGTGGGTGTAAATGACCTGTGATGTACCTCCCTAGACTACATGAAGAGTAACATTATGGAGCTCTCGAATATGTTTCCCAAGATAGTATGACCGTAGCACTGAGCAACATTTTACCTTCTCCAAGGATTAGGTTCATAGGTTGGTACTAGGCTATCAGCCCTAGGGCCTATACAAGCCTAGCCATAGCAATTCCCTGGCTATTTCTTCCCACACTATTTACTTCCCTGGACCTCTGTCTAGTAGGGCGACTGACGTGATCCCTGGGGTGAATTTCCTTTCTCCCATCCAATCGTCAAGGTTCCTTTTGAAGAGGGCCAAAGAGGCACTATGCTTAACTTGTATGGGCACTCTATTCCAGAATCTGGGGAGTCTCTGGGTCAGGAACCTATCCCTCCAGCATGTTTTGTTTATTGTGATGACAAGGTTTAGATCCCTGGAGCGTGTGGCTCTGAAAGATTGGGATTTCTTTAAGTGTAGCATGTCCAACAGCTCTGGGTTTGACATGGCCTTGTATTTTAAGCAGAGATCGCCTCTGAGTAGATGTTATGCGACAGAGTATAGCTGGAGTTTTTTAAGGCAGTCAGCGTAGGGCATCTGCTTTAGGCCTGTGATTCTTTTAGTGATGTATTTCTGCGGCCTTTCCAGTTGTTGCAGATGTCTTGAGAGGTACATACCAAATGGGGCGTTGTATTCTATAATGGTCCTAATGAGGGATGAGTACAGTGGGACAATGACCTCCTTTTTTCTGGAAGAAAAGCCCTTAGTGATGAGGTGTGCCACATAGAAGGATTTCCTGACTGTTGTGGTGATGTGGTTATCGAAGGTGAGACCACTGTCCACCTGTGTCCCTAAGTCTCTTATCACACGTGTGGTGTTTAGTGTACTGACACCTATATTTTTGGTTTTTCCCAA
>NC_056726.1:1076911034-1076934146 GCF_019279795.1 Protopterus annectens | reverse complement strand
GTGAAAAAATGCGCCAAAGCGGGTTTTTTATGCAAGGAACTTTAAAGAGCTTGACATGGCCCAAAACGGCCAATTAACTGCAAGATTTTTGTGCTGAGGTCACTCCTTCAGGGACAGATAGGCTGCTCAAGGCTCCCCACTCCCACTGGTGAGCAAAGAATCTTCCCTCTATCCAAGTAAGGAAATGAGCAACACAGGCACTATTCAAAAGTCCAGAATAAAGCAAAGCCTGTATAAGGGTCTATTCTAGGTTAGGAAATTGGGGAAACAAAGATTTTTTTTATTTATTTTTTTTTCATAAATAGAGCAGGAGAAGTACAATAAATTCAATACACAGGCTAGTACACTTGAGTGGGCAGCCTCAACTGTTAAATGCAACAAACAAACTTTAAATAAGTGCAGCTATTGTAAAAACACAGAAAACAGGCTAAGAACAAGTAAATCAGCAGTTTAAACTCACTTTTCGGTGAGGAAGGACAGTCGTGCAAGTAGCAACAGAAATATTATACTTTTATCTTGAAAGCAGTATCTCTTTTAATTTCTCTGCTTCTAGCACCAACCACGAGGAGCTGTTGCCGAGTAGGATAAGTGTAAAAAACGTGCCAAAGTGGGTTTTTATGTAGGGAACTTTAAAGAGCTAGAAATGGCCCAAAACAGCCAATTAATTAAATATTCTTGTGCTGAGGTTACTCCTTCAGGGACAGATAGGCTGCTCAATGCTCCCCACTCCCACTGGTGAGCAAATAAACTTCCCTCTATCCAAGTAAGGAAATGGGCAACACAGGCACTATTCAAAAGTCCAGAATACTGCAAAGCCTTTATAATGGACTATTCTAGCTTAGGAAAGGTGGGAAACAAGGATATATATTTTTTCTTTTTTTCAGAAAAACATCAGGAGAAGTACAGTAAATTCAATACACAGGCTAGTGCACTTGAGTATGCAGCCTCAACAGTTAAATGCAAAAAAACAAACTTTAAAAAGTGCAACTATTGTAAAAACACAGAAAACAGGCTTAGAACAAGTAAATCAGCAGTTTAAACTCACTTATCGGCAAGGAAAGACGGTCGCACAGGTAGTAACAGAAAAATTATACTTTTATCTTGAAAGCAGTCACTCTTATCATTTTTCTGCTTCCTGCACCAATCTGCAGGACCACGAGGTGCTATTGCTTTAGAACTTGTAATTAACTCAGCACAGCTCCTCGTGGTGTCCTGCAGAGTGATTCAAGCAGCAGAGAGCGAAAGAGTGACTTTTTCTTGATATAAGTATATTTTTCTGGCTTTTCAAGTGTTTACTGTTTAGCGACTGCATTTTCGCCTGTTTACTACAAGTTATACTGCATTTAAAACTGCTTTTTTGTATCTGAACTGTTTTTGCACTTTAAAGTTTGCTTTTGTTGCAAATTGTATCTGTAGGCTACACACTCAAGTGCGCTGGCCGATTTAAAGCATTTATAAGCATTTATTGACTGTTTTTCTCCTCTGTCTGTAAAAAAAAAAGAAAAAACAAAAAAAAGTCTCTTGTTTCCTGCCTTACTGAGCTAGAATAGTCCAGTATCAGAGCTTGCTGATCTCTGGGCTTTGTCTTGGTTCCTGTAACTGTTCCATATCCTTATTTGGGAGAGAGGAAGCTTCTTTGTTCACCAGTGGGAGTGGGGAGCACTGAGCAGCCTATTTGCCCATTTTGGAGTGGTCTCAGCCAGTAACTAGTAGTCGATTGGCCATTTTGGGTCAATTCCTAGCTCTTTTCAGCCCCCTGCTATAAAGCACGCTTCACGCACTTTAGAGCTTGTAATTAACTCAGCACAGCTCATCGTGGTGTCCTGCAGAGTGATTCAAGCAGCAGAGAGCGAAAGAGTGACTTTTTCTTGATATAAGTATATTTTTGTGGCTTTTCAAGTGTTTACTGTTTAGCGACTGCATTTTCGCCTGTTTACTACAAGTTATACTGCATTTAAAACTGCTTTTTTGTATCTGAACTGTTTTTGCACTTTAAAGTTTCCTTTTGTTGCAAATTGTATCTGTAGGCTACACACTCAAGTGCGCTAGCCGATTTAAAGCATTTATAAGCATTTATTGACTGTTTTTCTCCTCTGTCTGTAAAAAAAAGAAAAAACAAAAAAAAAAAAATCTCTTGTTTCCCGCCTTACTGAGCTAGAATAGTCCAGTATCAGAGCTTGCTGATCTCTGGGCTTTGTCTTGGTTCCTGTAACTGTTCCATATCCTTATTTGGGAAAGAGGAAGCTTCTTTGTTCACCAGTGGGAGTGGGGAGCACTGAGCAGCCTATTTGCCCATTTTGGAGTGGTCTCAGCCAGTAACTAGTAGTCGATTGGCCATTTTAGGTCAATTCCTAGCTCTTTTCAGCCCCCTGCTATAAAGCACGCTTCGCGCGTTTAGAGCTTGTAATTAACTCAGCACAGCTCCTCGTGGTGTCCTGCAGAGTGATTCAAGCAGCAGAGAGCGAAAGAGTGACTTTTTCTTGATATAAGTATATTTTTGTGGTTTTTCAAGTGTTTACTGTTTAGCGACTGCATTTTCGCCTGTTTGCTACAAGTTATACTGCATTTAAAACTGCTTTTTTGTATCTGAACTGTTTTTGCACTTTAAAGTTTCCTTTTGTTGCAAATTGTATCTGTAGGCTACACACTCAAGTGTGCTAGCCAATTTAAAGCATTTATAAGCATTTATTGACTGTTTTTCTCCTCTGTCTGTAAAAAAAAGAAATAAAAATCTCTTGTTTCCCGCCTTACTGAGCTAGAATAGTCCAGTATCAGAGCTTGCTGATCTCTGGGTTTTGTCTTGGTTCCTGTAACTGTTCCATATCCTTATTTGGGAAAGAGGAAGCTTTTTTGTTCACCAGTGGGAGTGGGGAGCACTGAGCAGCCTATTTGCCCATTTTGGAGTGGTCTCAGCCAGCAATTAGTAGTCGATTGTCCATTTTGGGTCAATTCCTAGCTCTTTTCAGTTCCCTGCTATAAAGCACGCTTTGCGCGCTTTAGCACGCTTTAGCGCGATTTAGCATGGAGTTGCCACTGGAGCACACAAGAGCACCATCGGGCAGCGCCGCTTACTCAAGGTTAAACTATTCAGGCTACCTAAAGTCTACTCTTCATTTTTTCCCTTAGAACTGCTCCACTTGAGCTCCACTTGAAATCATACCAGTCTATTCTCTATCTATTCAGTTTAGCTCTACTTGAATTCTAAGCAGTCTATTCTCTATCTGGAAAGCTTAGCACTTGTTACTGTAGTATTTTTACTCTGATATAGCACTGTTATCATACCTTACTAGCCTAAATCCCTTTTTGATCACCTACACCCCTCTAGGTCCTCAACCTCACAGCAAACTCTCTTCATTCCTTCTAGCATGTCGAAGGGTCAGTTGCTAGCGTCCTCTCCTGCTCAGCTGGTGAATCTTGGAATATTGATGCAATGCTACAATTGCCTCATGTACACAGACAACCCTCTCCTTCTCCCACAAAACACAAATACATGCAAGAGATGCAACTATATAGCCAAACTGGAGGCAGAGCTCTCTCAAATCAGGACTGGTAAGACCAGACAGGAGGAGAAGGTAATCACACACACCACACACCCAGTCTCACATAGTACTATCACAAATACAAATCAAACACATAAACACACAAAAACATACTCGGAGGCTCTGATCAAAATTTACCAAAACAGCAGAGGCCACCAAAGCAGACACCCAAACAAATACCACCTCACGACACTACACATGCATCACATAGATCACAAAGTCAGTGTGCTAAACAATCACCACCCTTAAGGCCAAACACAATGCCAGACACTCTTGTCATAGGTGATTCCATAGTCAGACACACTGACGTCCCACTCACCAGACTGAGTAAGGAAAAGGTCACAGTAAGCTGCCTGTCGGGCGCTAGGATCCACCACATAACGCAAGCACTCAGGTCACTTCACGGCAAGTACAAATATGACTCAGTCATTGTCCATGCCGGAGTGAATGACCTGGGACGTACCTCCCTGGACTACATGAAAAGAGACATAGAGGAGCTCTCAGATTATGTAGCCCAGGCTGGTATGACCCTGACCCTGAGCAGTATCCTACCCTCACCGAGAATGATGCCACAATACAGAGACAAAATGATCAGCTTTAATAATTGGCTAAGTTACTGGTGTCATTCAAAGGGGATCCAGTGTCTGTCTGCCTGGGATGACATGCTTGACAAGCCATGCTGCTTCGCGAGGGACGGCTTGCACCTGTCACCCCTGGGTTTCCGGATATTGGCCAAGGCTCTTGCCACCCCCATAGTGCCTTTTTTAGGCAAGGCTCAAATTCTAAACCTACCACCATAGAAAACATAAATGGAAAAAAAATAAGGGTAATGCTGCTCAACGCCAGAAGTCTAAATCTCAAGATGCACACCCTCAAGGCCCTCCTCAGTATGGGGAACATCGATGTCTGTGCTGTCACTGAAACCTGGTTCAAGGCTCCTGAGAGCACCCCAGCACTATCAGGTTTCACCTCGTATCATGCATTCCGGCCCCAAAACCCGGACCACACCACTAAAGGAGGGGGTGTATCCATCTTCATCAAGGATACCCACACCTCCAGGTTGGTGGCAATGCACGAAGCATCAGAGGCCATCCAGGTGCAATTAACCATAGGTAAAACTGCCCTGCAGTTTGTAGCCTGCTACAGGCCACCCTCTCAAACTCAGGAACCCCACACAGCCTTCCTGAAGATGCTGGAGAGTATAAATGTCTCACCTAAAACCATCATATTAGGTGACTTCAACTACCCAAACATTGATTGGGAACACTACTCAAGCTCAAATACCCTAGCCCAGAGGTTCCTCGAGTTCATAAACTCAAATGCTATGGAACAACTAGTCACCACTCCCACAAGGGGAGAAAATATATTAGATCTAATCATCACAAACTTGGGGACAAAATGCTCCACACCAAAGGTTTATCCCTCACTGGTGAGATCAGATCACAAATTAATCTCACTGGAGATCCACATCCCGCCCCCACCCACAACAAAAAAGACCACAGTGAAGAACTTCTCCAAAGCCAACTTCACACTTCTTAAGACTGGTGTGGTATCCTACAAAGCCCCCGAGCCAGTGGAAACCACACCCAGTGCTGCTGAATCCATTACAAATGCTTTTTACGAGCATCTGCAGGAATGCATGGATCAAGCTATCCCAAATAAAATAAAGACCCTCTCCACCAAGGGAAAGCGCCCGGTCTGGTGGACCCCAGCCATAAATAAACTTTACAACAAAAGGAGGAAGCTTCTACAAAATAGAGCAAAATCCCTAAAAGGGAGGGCATCTCTGATCAATATTTGCTCTCTCATAAAATCATCCAAGGCAAACTTTGAGAGAAAAAAAGTTCTTCTTTTCTTTTCTCCTCCCACTACTTCTCTACCTGTTATTCTGCATTACTTGCTCTTTTATTTTCTCCTCTTTCTATTCCTATCTTTTTCCCTTACTCTCTTTTCACTTTATTCTCCACACCTTCACTCCTTTGTCTATTTTAATCCAATTAGTATTTTCAACTGGTTAATTGTGAGTTCAACTGTATTGAGTGTTATAGTAACTAACTCTTGTAGTAGTTTTTTATTTACATTGAAGAGTTTATTATCTTTTATTTTATTTTTTGCTTGCAAACTCTATTACTAACTCTAATATTTCATTATAATGATTATTGTTATTACATTTTTGTATGATAGTTTTTTTTTTTCTGAATGTATCTTACTCTGTGGAGCTTTTCTCCCCGGGCCTCTACTGAAAATGGAAATTTCTCCAGCTAGACTAGCCCGGTCAACAAATGTAAAATAAATAAATAAATAAATAAAAATAGCCAAAGACTCGAAAGATAACCACAAGGCCTTCTTCAGCTATGTCAGAAACTTGAGTGGTAACTCCCAGATATGCTCTGAATTAGTCCAGAATGGCACAAAAATCACTAAACCCACAGACATTGCCAACATACTGGCGGACAGGTTCAATGCAAATTTCTCCCCCCCCCCCCAAAGGAGAAATATATATCTCAGCAGAGTGTAGCCTCCCAAACATATCAGATGCCCAGGTGAGAGCTGCTCTCTCTAAAGCTAAAAATATAGCATCAATGGGACCAGACGGTGTCCCCAGCTGTGTGCTACACGAACTGAATGAGGACCTAAACCCGCACATTAGGCTGCTGTTTAATCTCAGCCTTACCACAGGATATGTACCCAAAGAGTGGCGTACGGCAACTGTGGTTCCACTCCACAAAGGCGGTGCTTCGACAGACCCCGGTAACTACCGCCCCATAAGCTTAACAAGCCTGGTCTGCAAAGCTATGGAGAGAATCATAATGGAACTCATAAATAGAGATATTGGGAACCTACAGACATTGGACCCCACCCAATTCAGCTTTGTCAAGGGCAGATCCTGCATCCTGAACTTGGTCAACTTTTTTGAAACAGTTACCAAGGCCATTGATGAAGGCAAGGCTGTTCACACAGCATACCTGGACCTTGCTAAAGCTTTCGACACAATACCTCACTCGGGTATTATAGAAAAACTTACCAACTTAAATGTAAACACATATATCACAAGATGGGTTGCAAACTGGCTCAAAGATAGAACACACAGGGTCAGAATTGCCGGTGCCATGTCAGATTCCAAGCCGGTCAAAAGTGGTGTCCCACAGGGCTCTGTCCTGGGCCCCCTCTTGTTCGGCATCTACTTTTCAGAAGTGCAGGCAAACATAGGGGGATTATGGCTAACAAAGTTTGCAGATGACTGCAAATTGGGCGCCTTAATTGAAACACCAGCGGACACAGATATTCTTCAGAGAGGTCTCATGGAAACAGAAAACTGGTGCCAGAGCCATGGCCTTAAGCTAAATGCCAAAAAATGCATAGTCATACCCTTTGGGAAAAACAAGGTAACCCCAAATTACCACATAGGTGGCAATCCGTTAAGCACCGAAGAGGTTATCAAGGACCTGGGGACCCAAGTTGACAGTAACCTCTCGTTTAACACTCACATTGCCAAGGTAGTCAGGAAGTCTTTCTACATTGCCTACCTAATCATGAAGGGTTTCACATCCAGATCAGGAGAAGTCATTGTTCCCCTGTACTCTTCACTTATCAGGCCAATGATTGAGTACAATGCCCCATTCGGAATGTATCTTACCCGCCACCTGCAGCAACTGGAAAGACCCCAAAAGTTCCTAACCAAAAGGATAAAGGGGCTCAAACATATGTCATATGCTGCCCGACTGAAGAAATTTCAGCTTTACTCAGTCGCATACCGCCTGCTCAGAGGCGATCTGTGCCTGACATACAAGGCCATGTCCAACCCTGAGTTAATGGACATGCTCCACCTCAAAAAATTCAAATCCACCAGATCCACGAGAACAAGAGATTTAAACCTCAGCACGGACATGAACAGGACATGCTGGAGGGGATAGATTCATCACCCAGAGGCTCCCTATGCTATGGAACAAAATCCAGGTCCATGTTAGGCAGAGCCCCTCACTGGCTCTGTTCAAGAGGAGTCTTGATGAGTGGATGGGAGATCGTAGGTTTACCCCGGGGATCACCTCTGTGTCTCTACTGGACATAGGTATAGCAAACTAATGGGTATAGTATTCTCACCCTAAGGGGTGGTGTAAGCCACATGTATTCTGGCTAGGCTTATGAATGCCCTAGGGCAGATAGCCTAGTATGAACCTATGAACCTATGAACCTATGCTGCATAGGATAAGTGAAAAAAGCGTGCCAAAGCGGGTTTTTATTCAGGCAACTTTAAAGAGCTAGAAATGGCCCAAAATGGCCAATTAACTACAAGATTATTGTGTTGAGGTAACTCCTTCAGGGACAGATAGGCTGCTAACGGTTCCCCATTCCCACTGGTGAGCAAAGAAACTTCCCTCTATCCAAGTAAGGACATGGGCAACAAAGGAACTATTCAAAAGTACAGAATACAGCAAAGCCTGTATAAGGAAGTATTCTAGTTTAGGAAGGGTGGGAAACAAGGATATTTTTTTTGTTTTTTATTTCTTTTTTTCAGAAAAACAGCAGGAGAAGTACAGTAAATTCAATACACAGGCTAACGCACTTGAGTGGGCAGCCTCAACAGTTAAATGCAAACAAACAAACTTTAAAAAAGGGCAGGTATTACAAAAACACAGAAAACAGGTACAGAACAAGTAAATCAGCAGTTTAAACAAGCATTTCTGTGAGGAAGGATGGTCGCACAGGTAATAACAGAAAAATTATACTTTTATCTTGAAAGCAGTCACTCTTTTCATTTCTTTGCTGCTAGCACCACTCTGCAGGACCATGAGGAGCTGTTGCTGAGTAGGATAAGCAAAAAAATGTGTCAAAGCAGGTTTTTATGCAGGGAACTTTAAAGAGCTAGAAATGTCCCAAAACTGCCAATTAACTACAAGATTCTTGTGCTGAGGTCACTCCTTCAGGGACAGATAGGCTGCTCAAGGCTCCCCCAATCCCACTGGTGAGGAAAGAAACTTCCCTCTATCCAAGTAAGGAAATGGGCAACACAGGAACTATTCAAAAGTCCAGAATAAAGCAAAGCCTGTATAAGGGACTATTCTAGGTTAGGAAAAGTGGAAAACAAGGATTTTTTTTTCTTTTTTCACAAAAACAGCAGGAGAAGTACAGTAAATTCAATACACAGGCTAGTGCAGTTGAGTGGGCAGCCTCAACAGTTAAATGCAAACAAACAAACTTTAAAAAATTGCATGTATTGTAAAAACACAGAAAACAGGCTTAGAACAAGAAAATCAGCAGTTTAAACTCGCTTTTGGCCGAGGAAGGACGGTCGCACAGGTAGTAACAGAAAAATTATACTTTTATCTTGAAAGCAGTCACTCTTTTCATTTCTCTGCTGCTAGCACCACTCTGCAGGACCACGAGGAGCTGTTGCTGAGTAGGATAAGCGAAAAAATGAGCCAAAGTGGGTTTTTATGCAAGAGCTTGAAACGGCCCAAAACAGCCAATTAACTACAATATTTTTGTGCTGAGGTCACTCCTTCAGGGACAGATAGGCTGCTCAAGGCTCCCCACTCCCACTGGTGAGCAAAGAAACTTCCCTCTATCCAAGTAAGGAAATGGGCAACACAGGAACTATTCAAAAGTCCAGAATACAGCAAAGCCTGTATAAGGGATTATTCTAGGTTAGGAAATTGGAGAAACAAAGATTTTTTTGTTTTTTTATTTTTTTTTCAGAAAAACAGCAGGAGAAGTACAGTAAATTCAATACACAGGCTAGTACACTTGAGTGGGCAGCCTCAACTGTGAAATGCAAACAAACAAACTTTAAATAAGTGCAGCTATTGTAAAAACACAGAAAACAGGCTTAGAACAAGTAAATCAGCAGTTTAAACTCACTTTTCAGCGAGGAAGGACAGTCATGCAAGTAGTAACGGAAATATTATACTTTTATCTTGAAAGCAGTATCTCTTTTCATTTCTCTGCTTCTAGCACCAGTCTGCAAAACCACGAGGAGTTGTTGCCGAGTAGGATAAGTGTAAAAAACGTGCCAAAGTGGGTTTTTATGTACGGAACTTTAAAGAGCTAGAAATGGCCCAAAACTGCCAATTAATTAAAGATTCTTGTGCTGAGGTTACTCCTTCAGGGACAGATAGGCTGCTCAATGCTCTGCACTCCCACTGGTAAGCAAATAAACTTCCCTCTATCCAAGTAAAGAAATGGGCAACACAGGAACTATTCAAAAGTCCAGAATACAGGAAAGCCTGTATAAGGGACTATTCTAGGTTAGGAAAGGTGGGAAACAAGGATTTTTTTTGTTTTTTATTTCTTTTGTTCAGAAAAACAGCAGGAGAAGTACAGTAACTTCTATACAGGCTAGCACATTTGAGTGGGCAGCCTCAACAGTTAAATGCAAACAAACAAAGTTTAAAAAAGTGCAGGCATTGTAAAAACACAGAAAACAGGCTTAGAACAAGTAAATCAGCAGTTTAAACTCGCTTTTCGGCGAGGAAGCATGGTCGCACAGGTAGTAACAGAAAAAATATACTTTCTCTTGAAAGCAGTCACGCTTTTCATTTCTCTGCTGCTAGCACCTCTCTGCAGGACCACGAGGAGCTATTGCTGAGTAGGATAAGTGAAAAAAATGCACCAAAGCGGGATTTTATGCAGGGAACTTTAAAGAGCTAGAAATGGCCCAAAACAGCCAATTAACTACAAGATTCTTGTGCTGAGGTCACTCCTTCAGGGACAGATAGGCTGTTCAAGGATCCCCACTCCTACTGGTGAGCAAAGAAACTTCCCTCTATCCAAGTAAGGAAATGGGCAGCACAGGAAATATCCAAGAGTCCAGAATACAGCAAAGCCTGTATAGGGAACTATTCTAGTTTAGGAAGGGTGGGAAACAAGGATTTTTTTTGTTTTTTTATTTTTTTTTTCAGAAAAACAGCAGGAGAAGTACAGTAAATTCAATACACAGGCTAGCGCACTTGAGTGGGCAGCCTCAACAGTTAAATGCAAACAAACAAACTTTACAAAAGTGCAGGTATTGTAAAAACACAGAAAATTGGCTTAGAAAAAGTAAATCAGCAGTTTAAACTCGCTTTTCGGTGAAGAAGGACGATCGCACAGGTAGTAACAGAAAAATTATATTTTTATCTTGAAAGCAGTCACTCTTTTCATTTCTCTGCTGCTAGCACCACTCAGCAGGACCACAAGGAGCTGTAGCTGAGTGGGATAAGCGAAAAAAATGTGCCAAAGTGGGTTTTTTTGCAGGGAACTTTAAAGAGCTAGAAATGGACCAAAATGGCCAATTAATTACAAATGTTTGTGCTGAGGTCACTCCTTCAAGGACAGATAGGCTGCTCAAGGCTCCCCACTCCCACTGGTGAGCAAAGAAATTTCCCTCTATCCAAGTAAGGAAATGGGCAAAACAGGAAATATTCAAAAGTCCAGAATACAGCAAAGCCTGTATAAGGGACTATTTTAGGTTAGGAAAGGCGGGAAAGAAGCATTTTTTTTTTTGTTTTTTATTTCTTTTTTCAGGAAAACAGCAGGAGAAGTACAGTAAATTCAATACACAGGCTAGCACACTTGAGTGGGCAGTCTCAACAATTAAATGCAAACAAACAAACTTTAAAAAAGTGCAGGTATTACAAAAACACAGAAAACAGGCTCATAACAAGTAAATAAGCAGTTTAAACTAGCTTTTCTGTGAGGAAAGATGGTCGTACAGGTAATAACAGAACAATTACACTTTTATCTTGAAAGCAGTGACTCTTTTCATTTCTGTGCTGCTAGCACCACTCTGCAGGACCCCGAGGAGCTGTAGCTGAGTAGGATAAGCGAAAAAATGTGCCAAAGCGGGTTTTTATGCAGGGAACTTTAAAGATCTAGAAATGGACCAAAATGGCCAATTAACTGCAAGATTCTTGTGCTGAGGTCACTCTTTCAGGGACAGATAGGCTGCTCAAGGCTCCCCACTCCCACTGGTGAGCAACAAAACTTCCCTCTATCCAAGTAAGGAAATGGGCAACACAGGAACTATTCAAAAGTCCAGAATAAAGCAAAGCCTGTATAAGGGACTATTCTAGGTTAGGAAAGACGAGAAACAAGGATTTTTTTTCTTTCTTTTTTTCTTTTTTTCAGAAAAACAGCAGGAGAAGTACAGTAAATTCAATACACAGGCTAGCGCACTTGCGTGGGCAGCCTCAACAGTTAAATGCAAACAAACCAACTTTAAAAAAGTGCAGGTATTACAAAAACACAGAAAACAGGCTCAGAACAAGTAAATAAGCAGTTTAAACTAACTTTTCTGCAAGGAAGGACGGTCGCACAGGTAATAACAAAAAATGATACTTTTATCTTGAAAGCAGTCACTCTTTTAATTTCTTTGCTGCTAGCACCACTCTGCAGGAGCACGAGGAGCTGTTGCTGAGTAGGATAAGCAAAAAAAAACACACCAAAGCTGTTTTTTATGCAGGAAATTTTAAGGAGCTAGAATAGGCCCAAAACGGCCAATTAAATTCAAGATTCTTGTGCTGAGGTTACTCCTTCAGGGACAGATAGGCTGCTTAAGACTCCCCACTCCCAATGGTGAGCAAAGAAATTTCTCTCTATCCATGTAAGGAAATGGGCAACACAGGAACTATTCAAAAGTCCAGAATACAGCAAATCCTGTATAAGGGACTACTTTAGGTTAGGAAAGGTGGGAAACAAGCATTTTTTTTTTTTTTTTTTTAGAAAAACAGCAGGAGAAGTACAGTAAATTCAATTCAAATGCAACGCACTTGAGTGGGCAGCCTCAACAGTTAAATACAAACAAACAAACTAAAAAAGTGCAGGTATTGTAAAAACACAGAAAACAGGCTTAGAACAAGTAAATCAGCAGTTTAAACTCGCGTTTCACCAAGGAAGGACGGTTGCACAGGACAAAACAGAAAAAGTATTCTCTTATCTTGAAAGCAGTCACTCTTTTCATTTCTCTGCTGCTAGCACCACTCTGCAGGACCACGAGGAGCTGTTGCTGAGTAGGATAAGTGACAAAAATGTGCCAAACTTGGTTATTATGCCGGGAACTTTAAAGAGCCAGAAATTGTCCAAAGTGGCCAATTAACTACAAGATTCTTGTGCTGAGGTCACTCCTTTAGGGACAGATAGGCTGCTCAATGCTCCCCACCTGCACTGGTGAGCAAAGAAACTTCCCACTATCCATAGCGAATGGGCAACACATGAAATATTCAAAGTCCAGAATAGCAAAGCCTGTATAAGGGACTATTCTATGTTAGGAAGGTGAAACAAGGATTTTTTTGTTTTTTCTTTTTTCAGAAAACAGCTGAGAAGTACAGTAAATTCAATGCACAGGCTACGCATTTTGTAGCCTCAACAGTTAAATGCAAACAAACAAACTTTAAAAAAGTGCAGGTATTGTAACAACACAGACAACAGGCTTAGAACAAGTAAATCAGCAGTTTAAACTCACTTTTCTGTGAGGAAGGATGGTCGCACAGTTAATAACTGAAAAATTATACTTTTATCTTGAAAGCAGTCACTCTTTTCACCATGCAGAGTGGTGCTAGCAGCAGAGAAATGAAAAGAGTGACTGCTTTCAAGATAAAAGTATAATGTTTCTGTTATTAACTGTGCGATCGTCCTTCCTCGCTGAAAAGTGAGTTTAAACTGCTGATTTACTTGTTCTAAGCCTGTTGTCTGTGTTTTTACAATACCTGCACTTTTTTATAGTTTGTTGGTTTGCATTTAACTGTTGAGGCTGCCCACTCAAATGCACTACCATTTGAATTGAATTTACTGTACGTCTCCTGCTGTTTTTCTGAAAAAAAGAAAAAAAAATCTTTCCTAACCAAGAATAGTCCCTTATACAGGCTTTGCTGTATTCTGGACTTTTGAATAGTTCCTGTGTTGCCCATTTCCTTACTTGGATAGAGGGAAATTTCTTTGCTCACCAATGGGAGTGGGGAGCCTTAAGCAGCCTATCTATCCCTGAAGGAGTGACCTCAGCACAAGAATCTTGTATTTAATTGGCCATTTTGGGCCATTTCTAGCTCTTTAAAATTTCCTGCATAAAAAACAGCTTTGGTGTGTTTTTTTTTTTGGCTTATCCTACTCAGCAACAGCTCCTCGTGGTCCTGCAGAGTGGTGCTAGCAGCAGAGAAATGAAAAGAGTGACTGCTTTCAAGATAAAAGTATAATTTTTCTGTTACTACCTGTGTGGGCATCCTTCCTCGCAGAAAAGCTAGTTTAAACTGATGATTTACTTGTTCTGAGCCTGTTTTCTGTGTTTTTGTAATACCTGCACTTTTTAAAGTTTGTTTGTTTGTATTTAACTGTTGAGGCTGCCCACTCAAGTGTGCTAGCCTGTGTACTAAATTTACTGTACTTCCAGTGGCGGCTGGTGACTTCAAATCACAGGGGGGCTGCAGGAGACAGCTGAATGGGTGGGATCAAGGGGAAGGGGTGTGGTCAACCAGAAAGGGGAGGAGCTATGCACAAAACCACAAAAAAATATCTTTAATTAAATACGCTGCCCTGGGTGGCAAACCATCATTATGAAAGTCCAATCAAGTCAAAAATAAGTGTAGAAGAATAAAAATATTTCAATGCATTGGCTGCATGACAGCTTACTTAATATCTAGATGGAAACAAAAGGTTGTGAGGCATGAATAAATAAATTACTTTTTAAATACATTACTGGAATGCCAGTCAAAATCAAGTATAAGAAAAACCAGAGGCACTCAACTCAAACCACTTCTCCTTGCACTGCAGTTCTAATATATAATATATTCAGCTTTATTAAAGTACCAAGTAACATGCTGAAAGTAGAAATCTATGTGATGCCCCCACTTGTAAAAATATTTCTTATCCAAAAAAGGCCTGCTGCCTGGCAACTTGTTTCATGGGGAAAACATGATAAAAGTAAAAAATGAAAAGCAAACAAGAAACAAGCTCAAGATACATTGCTTAAAGGATTACTGTACAGGTTATGGACCACACATGATTGGCATTCTGTTTAGTTTATGGGTAAAGTCTGTAGAGATGACTGGAAGTCTCCAACAAGTGTAATGAGCTTTTTAAAATAATGGAATCCTGTCCTTTAATACCCAAGGCTTATACATTATCTAGTCAAGTATTCTCTGCATGGCAACAACAGAAAGGCTTTCAATGTTGGCAATTCTTTAACAGTATGCTTATTAAAGCTTACTTGCATCTTACAATCTCAGACAAGCTTACCTTATGGTCATTAAAGCATTGCTACTTAAACACAGAGCAACAGGCACTTTGAGTAATAAGCATAAATCAACAGTACAAAAATATGACAGAAACCAGACCATTCTGCAAAATCAAGGACAGATGAAAAGCCACTGTAGTACTTATGCAGTGTGTCCTCCCCATCCAAGGTAGATACAACTACTCCTTGCCTTGCTTGGACACATCCAGTCACTACATGGGGCAGTGGGGTACAACAAGCATGTCACAATTTGAAATCTCTCTGGCTGACTGTGATGGCCCTGACACATTTGTCATACCTCTCAACCTCAAGAGCAAGAAATCTGGACAAAGCCATACACAGAAGTGGGACAAAGGCCCAAAAATAAGGACAATGTTTAAATATTGCTCTAATAAACTTAGAAAGATAATATAATAGGTCTTGCATTAGTATGAATTTTCTGAAGGGTATAAAAATCTGAAACTCAAATGTCTGTCATTTTCTAACTTCAGTCTTTAGTGATTTGTCACTAATTTGCCAAAAAACACAATTTTATGAAAAATGGACCAAAAATGTGATGCAAAATATAAAATAGACACACAATACAGCTGCTACCTGTCAAAGAAGGGACACTTTAATATTAGTACTGCTACCTTGAGCAGCTGCCAAAATAAAAGAATCTACATGCATTTGAAGTAATCTATAACTTTGATTATTACAGTTATTTCTTAATTGTAAACCCTCCATGTTTTCTTCTAAAATTGCTATTTTGCGGAGGGATTATTAGGGGAAGAGCAACATTTTGAGCCAAAAATTGGGGACAGTTGAGAGGTTGGCTGTGCCTAATTCTATAAAGCAATTTATTTGCATGTACCTCTCAACCTGTTAATGCAGTAAATCTGAACAAGGCCAAATATATTGGGGGCACATATAAACAGTACTAAAATTGCTCTTGTATAAATTGAGACAGTTGATAGAACAGCTCTTACTTTAACATGCATTTTTCTGAAGGTTATGAAGTCTGAAACTTATTATTTAGTGACTTAATTCCTAAATGATTTGCCAGAAAACTACAAATTTTATGAAGAACAAACCAAAAATAAGAAGCAAAAATCTATTCATTCTTTGAAAATCTGGACAGTTGGGAGGTATAGTTCAGCTGGGCCTGTCTGAGTTTGCTGCCCTTCCCCCCTTACAAAATAATGGTTGAATGGAGCCTCTGCAGCCATTCCAATGAACCATTACTTGGCTATTTCACTCCATTTACCATAAGCACTAATGTGCATACTGCTTTACTTCTATGATGAGTTGGACTTCATTTGAAAGTTTTATTTTGTATTTTACAGCACAAACACTAAGTCATCTGTTAAACAAAGCAATGCAGTCTCACAATGAAAACTTAGCATTAAAACTTCTCTGCCCTTGAAACTCACATTCATTGAAACAGCATTGAAACCCACATTCAAAGAAAATACATTTTGCCAGTGGCAGATAAAGATTGATTTTGGGCTGTTTTCAAATCATAGGCCCCTTGCATATGAAACATACATGTGCTCTTTGATACACCTTCCTCATTGTACTAAAATTATATTCCTTGTACAATACAGTACACTTGTTAGAGGGTGTTTTAAATTTGTTTTGAACATTTTTCCAGTAAGCAATGAAACAAACCATATGCACCCATAATGGCAAAACTGCCCAGTTGAGAACATTTATCATAAAAAAGTCTAGTCAGACTTCCACAGTCCACCATTATTAGTAAATATACACAATTCTACAGTCCACCATTATTAGTAAATATGCACAATTCCACAGTCCACCATTATTAGTAAATATGCACAATTCTACAGTCCACCATTATCAGTAAATATGCACAATTCTACAGTCCATCTTTATCAGTAAATATGCACAATTCTACAGTCCATTATCAGTAAATATGCACAATCTCTGAAGTAAGTCATCTAAATAATTCCACATTAAAGAAATCTGTAACTAACGAAGCGGTTACTGCTAGCAATCACCTTTATATTTCATGGTTTCATCGAAAAATAAAGTGTCTGTTGCCCCTCAGGAATAAATTGCCTATATTACATTAAAAAATGATAAGCTAGTAATAATATTGCAAGAGGAAATGGATGGCAAACTGATAACAGACTCATAGTTAGTATCTTCACCAAGGAGAACATTCTCAGTACGGCAACATCCACCCCTTGTGGGAGTAGAACCCACAGCCTTCTGCATCAAAAGCAAGTACACAACATGTTGTGCTATAGTATTAACTAGGCAAAGCATTACACTTCTATTCCCCTGCAGCTCTCAGCTCCTTGTAAAATCTACTCAATACTCAACTGCATCTCAACTTCGCAGCTCAAGAAAACTGGAAAAAGCCAAAATGTATTGGGGGGGGGGGCGTCAAAAGCCCAAAAACCAGGGACACATTAAACATTGCTTGTATAATCTTGGAAAGTTGCTAGAATAACATGTGTTGCCACCATACATTTTACTGCCAAGGTCCCTGAGCAAAAAACAGTCAGAGTAACATACCACTACGCCACATCAGCTGCTTTGTAAAAGAGAGGAAGACTGAAACTTAAACGGCCATCATTTAGTGAATTCAGTTCTCACCATAGCTGTCAACCTCTTAGTACAAAACACCTGGACAAACCCAGTAATGAGGGAATACAGCCCTCAAACATATTCAGTGAATTCAGTTCTTGCCATAGCTGTCAACCTTAGCACAAAAACCTGGACGAAGCCAATAATGGGGGAATACAGTCCCAAAAATAGGGAAAAATTTAAAATATTCATCTTATAAACTTAGAAAATTGCTAGAAAAGAAGGTTGTGCTACTATGTATTCTAAAGAACATGAAGTTTGAAATTCAAATGCCGGTCAGTTTTACTGCTGACAGAACAAAAACAATTTTCAGCAGAGACGCAGGGATTAATACTGCAGACACGTCTTTGTAAAATGGCAGGGCACCAGAGCAAATCCACACAAACACTGGGAGGAGATGCAGACTCCACACAGAAGCCACCCCAACCAAGAAAACCTATAGCTATGAGGCAACAATACTACCACTGCACCATCAAATATGCAAGGAATTAAACATTCAGAAACCTGAAGTCTGAAATTCAAATGCCTGTCAATTTTACTGCTGACAGAACAAAAACAATTTTCAGCAGAGACGCAGGGATTAATACTGCAGACACGTCTTTGTAAAATGGCAGGGCACCAGAGCAAATCCACACAAACACTGGGAGGAGATGCAGACTCCACACAGATGCCACCCCAACCAAGAATCAAACCAGAAAACCTATAACTGTGAGGCAACAATACTACCACTGCACCATCAAATATGCAAGGAAGTAAACATTCAGAAACCTGAAGTCTGAAATTCAAATGCCTGTCAATTTTACAGATGACAGAACAAAAACAATTTTCAGCAGAGACGCAGGGATTAAAACTGCAGACACGTCTTTGTAAAATGGCACGGCACTAGAGCAAATCCACACAAACACTGGGAGGAGATGCAGACTCCACACAGAAGCCAACCCAACCAAGAATCAAACCAGAAAACCTATAGCTGTGAGGCAACAATACTACCACTGCACCATTAAATATGCAAGGAATTAAACATTCAGAAACCTGAAGTCTGAAATTCAAATGCCTGCCAATTTTATTTAACATTTTTTAATCAGGACATTCTGACTTGGAACAAAAAAACAATTTTCAGCAGAGGCCCAGGAAGAAATAATGCAGACATGTCTTTGTATCATGGAAGGGCACAAAAGCAAACCTACACAAACACAGGGAGAAGATACAGACCCCACAAAGAAGGAACCCCAGCCAAGAATCAAACACGAAAACGTGCAGCTGTGAGGCAACAATGCTACTACTACACCATCAAATATCAAGCATTGCAACATTTACAAACCACAGAAATTATGAGGAACAGATCAGATCGAATATGAGGCAAAAATCTGCAATTGTTTTACAAATGGTGGTGGGTAGGGAACTCAAGTCTTTAACACCTGCATACAGGGTACAGGGTTCAAGCCTGAGGCATTCCCTACCACACCACCGTGAGCACCTGGGGCATTTACACACACACCATAAAGTCAATCCAGTAAAACAAAGCACCATAAAGTCAATCCAGTATAAACATTGTAAAGTAAAAAGCACCATACACTTACCTGACTATATCCAGCTAATGTACATCCTGCCTGTGCAATACTCCAAAGACCCGTGAGATCCCAAGCAAAGCTCCTTCCCAATGACGAGACTGTCCTGACTGCTGCTGTTGCAGTCCGGACGTGACACATAATCCCTGTGAGTCTGTGCACTTTAAAAGTGCACAGACATCTCCTTGTGTCCTCCTATGGGGACTGCTGGACTGCCTTGAGCATGCGTATAGACCGACAGTAGTCGGGACTACTGTGCATGTGTGAAATTTAAAAAATATTTTTTTTTTCTATTTTTTATTTTGAGGGGGCTGCAGTCCAGCAGCCCAATGCCACGTGCCACCCCTGTGTACTTCTGCTGTTTTTCTGAAAAAAAGAAAAAAAAAAGGAAAAAAAATCCTTGTTTCCTGCCTTTCCTAACCTAGCATAGTCCCTTATACAGGCTTTGCTTTATTCTGGATTTTTGCATAGTTTCTGTATTGTCCATTTCCTTACTTGGATAGAGGGAAGTTTCTTTGCTCACCAGTGGCAGTGGCGGAACCTTGAGCAGCCTATCTGTCCCTGAAGGAGTGACCTCAGCACAAGAATCTTGATTTTAATTGGCCGTTTTGGGCCATTTCTTGCTCTTTAAAATTTCCTGCATAAAAAACAGCTTTGGTGTGTTTTTTTTTTTTTGCTTATCCTACTCAGCAACAGCTCCTCGTGGTCCTGCAGAGTGGTGCTAGCAGCAGAGAAATGAAAAGAGTGACTGCTTTCAAGATAAAAGTATAATTTTTCTGTTATTAACTGTGCGACCATCCTTCCTCAATGAAAACTGAGTTTAAACTGCTGATTTACTTGTTCTAAGCCTGTTTGTGTTTTTACAATACCTTCACTTTTTTAAAGTTTGTTTGTTTGCATTTAACTGTTGAGGCTGCCCACTCACGTGTCCTAGCTGGTGTATTGAATTTACTGTACTTCTCCTGCTGTTTTTCTGAAAAAAAGAAATAAAAAAAAAATCCTTGTTTCCCACCTTTCCTAACCTAGAATACTCCCTTATACGGGCTTTGCTGTATTCTGGACTTTTGAATAGTTCCTGTGTTGCCCATTTCCTTATTTGGATAGAAGGAAGTTTTTTTGCTCACCAGTGGGAGTGGGGAGCATTCAGCAGCCTATCTGTCTCTGAAGGAGTGACCTCAGCACTAGAATCTTGCATTTAATTGTCCGGTTTGGGCCATTTCTAGCTCTTTAAGGTTCCCTGCATAAAAACCCGCTTTGACACATTTTTTGCTTATCCTACTCAGCAACAGCTACTTGTCGTCCTGCCGAGTGGTGCTAGCAGAAGAGAAATCAAAATAGTCACTGATTTCAAGATAAAAGTATAATTTTTTTTCTGTTACTACCTGTGCGATGGTGCTTCCTCACCAAAAAGCGAGTTTAAACTGGTGATTTACTTGTTCTAAGCCTGCTTTCTGTGTTTTTACAATACCTGCCCTTTTTTTAAGTTTGTTGTTTGCATTTAACTGTTGAGGCTGCCCACTCAAGGGCGCTAGCCTGTGTATTGAATTTACTGTACTTCTCCTGCTGTTTTTTCTGAAAAAAAGAAATAAAAAACAAAATAGTCCCTTATACAGGCTTTGCTGTATTCTGGACGTTTGAATAGTTCCTGTGTTGCCCATTTCCTTACCTGGATAGAGGAATGTTTCTTTGCTCACCAGTGGGAGTGGGGAGCCTTTAGCAGCCTATCTGTCCCTGAAGGAGTTACCTCAGCACAAGAATATTCTAGTTAATAGGCTGTTTTGGTCCATTTATAGCTCATTAAAGTTCCCTGCATAAAAACCCGCTTTGCCGCATTTTTTCACTTATCCTACTCAGCAACAGCTCCTCGTGGTCCTGCAGAGTGGTGCTAGCAGCAGAGAAAATAAAAGAGTGACTGCTTTCAAGATAAAAGTATAATTGTTTCTGTTATTAACTGTGCGACCATCCTTCCTTGCTGAAAAGTGAGTTTAAACTGCTGATTTACTTGTTCTAAGCCTGTTGTCTGTGTTTTTACAATACCTGCACTTTTTTAAAGTTTGTTTGTTTGCATTTAACTGTTGAGGCTGCCCACTCAAGTGCGCTAGCATTTGAATTGAATTTACTGTACTTCTTCTGCTGTTTTTCTGAAAAAAAGAAATAAAAAACAAAAAAATATATCCGTGTTTCTCACCTTTCCTAACCTAGAGTACTCCCTTATACAGGCTTTGCTGTATTCTGGACTTTTGAAAAGTTCCTGTGTTGCCAATTTCCTTACTAGGATAGAGTGAAGTTTCTTTGCTCACCAGTGGGAGTGGGGAGCCTTGAGCAGCCTATCTGTCCCTGAAGGAGTGACCTCAGCACAAGAATCTTGTAGTTAATTGTCCATTTTGGGCCATTTCTAGCTCTTTAAGGTTCCCTGCATAAAAACCCGCTTTGGCGCATTTTTTTGCTTATCCTACTCAGCAACAGCTCCTCGTGGTCCTGCAGAGTGGTGCTAGCAGCAGAGAAATGAAAAGAGTGACTGCTTTCAAGATAAAAGTATACTGTTTCTGTTATTAACTGTGTGACTGTCCTTCCTAGCAGAAAAGTGAGTTTAAACTGCTGATTTACTTGTTCTAAGCATGTTGTCTGTGTTTTTACAATACCTGCACTTTTTTAAAGTTTGTTTGTTTGCATTTAACTGTTGAGGCTGCCCACTCAAGTGCGCTAGCATTTGAATTGAATTAACTGTACTTCTACTGCTGTTTTTCTGAAAAAAAGAAAAAAAATATCCTTGTTTCCTGCCTTTCCTAACCTAGAATAGTCCCTTATACAGGCTTTGCAGTATTCTGGACTTTTGAATAGTGCCTGTGTTACCCATTTCCTTACTTGGATAGAGGGAAGTTTCTTTGCTCACCAGTGGGAGTGGAGGAACCTTGAGCAGCCTATCTGTCCCTGAAGGAGCGATCTCAGCACAAGAAACTTGTATTTAATTGGCTGTTTTGGGCCATTTCTAGCTCTTTAAAATTTCCTGCATAAAAACCAGCTTTGGTGTGTTTTTTATTTTTACGTATCTTACTCAGCAACAGCTCCTCGTGGTCCTGCAGAGTGGTGCTAGCAGCAGAGAAATGAAAAGAGTGACAGCTTTCAGGATAAAAGTATAATTTGTCTCTTACTACCTGTGCGACAATCCTTCCTCACAGAAAAGCTAGTTTAAACTGCTGATTTACTGTTCTAAGCCTGTATTCTGTGTTTTTGTAATACCTGAATTTTTTTAAAGTTTGTTTGTTTGCATTTAAATGTTGAGGCTGCCCACTCAATTGTGCTAGCCTGTGCATTGAATTTACTGTACTTCTCCTGCTGTTTTTCTTAAAAAAAAAAAAAACAAAAAAACAAAAATCCTTGTTTGATGCCTTTCCTAACATAGAATAGTCCCTTATACAGGCTTTGCTGTATTCTGTACTTTTGAATAGTTCCTGTGTTTCCCATTTCCTTACTTGGATAGAGGGAAGTTTCTTTGCTCACCAGTGGGGGTGGGGAGCCTTGAGCAGCCTATCTGTCCCTGAAGGAGTGACCTCAGCACAAGAATCTTGTAGTTTATTGTCCATTTTGGTCCATTTCTAGATCTTTAAAGTTTCCTGCATAAAAACCCACTTTAGCGCATTTTTTCGCTGATCCTTCTAAGCAACAGCTCCTCGTGGTCCTGCAGAGTGGTACTAGCAGCAGAGAAATGAAAAGAGTGACTGCTTTCAAGATAAAAGTATAATTTTTCTGTTACTACCTGTGCGACCGTAATTCCTCGCCAAAAAGCGAGTTTAAACTGCTGATTTACTTGTTCTAAGCCTGTTTTCTGTGTTTTTACAATACCTGCCCTTTTTTAAAGTTTGTTTGTTTGCCTTTAACTGTTGAGGCTGCCCACCCAAGTGTGCTAGCCAGTGCATTTAATTTACTATACTTCTCCTGCTGTTTTTCTGAAAAAAAGAAATAAAAAACAAAAAAAAAAATCCTTGTTTCCCACCTTTCCTAACCTAGAATACTCCTTTATACAGGCTTTGCTGTATTCTGGACTTTTGAATAGTTCCTGTGTTTCCCATTTCCTTACTTGGATAGAGGGAAGTTTCTTTGCTCACCAGTGGGGGTGGGGAGCCTTGAGCAGCCTATCTGTCCCTGAAGGAGTGACCTCAGCACAAGAATCTTGTAGTTTATTGTCCATTTTGGTCCATTTCTAAAA
>NC_056726.1:1076835004-1076910534 GCF_019279795.1 Protopterus annectens | reverse complement strand
TAATTTCATTATTTCTAAATCACTTATATTATTCAACACTCCTGTTCCTCAAAGTGTAAAAAAGATTAAGCTTCCCTTGTTATGGTCCATTCTAGCAGTGGCTAGAAAAATAATAACCAGAAATTGGATCTCAGATACTCCTCCTTCGTTTAATGAATTTAAAAATGTTATGACAGTAGTTGCCATATGGAAATGATGACAATAAAATCAAGAACTACTAGAAAAACATCTTACTATATTATATGGGATACTTTACAAAATCTGTTAAAAAAATCTTAGCTACAATAGCATGGTATTTTAGTTTAATTAATTGATTTGATTGCAGCGGATGTCTTTGTAAATACTTTGGTTATTTTATTGAATGTTATAACCACGTCTATTTTAATTACTTGTATAAAATTGTTATGATATTTATTTTGTATGTTAAAAATAATAAACTTGTTTTAAAAAAAAAAAGTCCAGAATACGGCAAAGCCTGATAAGGGAGTATTCTAAGTTAGGAAAGGCGGGAAACAAGGATATTTTTTTTTTCTTTTTTTCAGAAAAACAGCAGGAGAAGTACAGTAAATTCAATACACAGGCTAGCGCACTTGAGTGGGCAGCCTCAACAGTTAAATGCAAACAAACAAACTTTAAAAAAGTGCAGGTATTGTAAAAACACTGACAACAGGCTTAGAACAAGTAAATCAGCAGTTTAAACTCACTTTTCAGTGAGGAAGGATGGTCACACAGTTAATAACAGAAAAATTATACTTTTATCTTGAAAGCAGTCACTCTTTTCATTTCTCTGCTGCTAGCACCACTCTGCAGGACCACGAGGAGCTGTTGCTGAGTAGGATAAGTGAAAAAATGTGCCAAAGCGGGTTTTTATGCAGGGAACTTTAAAGAGCTAGAAATGGACCAAAATGGCCAACTAACTACAAGATTCTTGTGCTGAGGTCACTCCTTCAGGGACAGATAGGCTGCTCAGGGCTCCCCACACCCACTGGTGAGCAAAGAACCTTCCCTCTATACAAGTAAGGAAATGGGCAACACAGGAACTATACAAAAGTTCAGAATACAGCAAAGCCTGTATAAGGGACGATTCTAGGTTAGGAAAGGCGGGAAACAAGGATATTTTTTTTCTTTTTTCAGAAAAACAGCAGGAGAAGTACAGTAAATTAAATACACAGGCTAGCGCACTTGAGTGGGCAGCCTCAACAGTTAAATGCAAACAAACAAACTTTAAAAAAGTGCAGGTATTGTAAAAACACAGAAAACAGGCTTAGAACAAGTAAATCAGCAGTTTAAACTAACTTTTCAGTGAGGAAAGATGGTCACACAGTTAATAACAGAAAAATTATACTTTTATCTTGAAAGCAGTCACTCTTTTCATTTCTCTGCTGCTAGCACCACTCTGCAGGACCACGAGGAGCTGTTGCTGAGTAGGATAAGTGAAAAAATGCGCCAAAGCGGGTTTTTATGCAGGGAACTTTAAAGAGCTAGAAATGGACCAAAATGGCCAATTAACTACAAGATTCTTGTGCTGAGGTCACTCCTTCAGGGATAGATAGGCTGCTCAAGGCTCCCCACTCCCACTGGTGAGCAAAGAAACTTCCCTCTATCCAAGTAAGGAAATGGGCAACACAGGAAATATTCAAAAGTCCAGAATACAGCAAAGCCTGTATAAGGGACTATTCTAGATTAGGATAGGTGGGAAACAAGGATATTTTTTGGTTTTTATTCCTTTTTTTCAGAAAAACAGCAGGAGAAGTACAGTAAATTCAATGCACAGGCTAACGCACTTAAGTGGGCAGCCTCAACAGTTAAATGCAAACAAACAAACTTTAAAAAGGGGCAGGTATTGTAAAAAAACAGAAAACAGGCTTAGAACAACTAAATCAGCAGTTTAAACTCGCTTTTTGGTGAGGAAGTATGGTCGCACAGGTAGTAACAGAAAAATTATACTTTTATCTTGAAAGCAGTCACTCTTTTCATTTCTCTGCTGCTAGCACCACTCTGCAGGACCACGAGGAGCTGTTGCTGAGTAGGATAAGTGAAAAAATGTGTCAAAGCGAGTTTTTATGCAGGGAACTTTAAAGAGCTAGAAATGGCCCAAAACGGCCAATTAACTACAAGATTTTTGTGCTGAGGTCACTCCTTCAGGGACAGATAGGCTGCTCAAGGCTCCCCACTCCCACTGGTGAGCAAAGAAACTTCCCTCTATCCAAGTAAGGAAATGGGCAACACAGGAAATATTCAAAAGTCCAGAATACAGCAAAGCCTGTATAAGGGACTATTCTAGGTTAGGATAGGTGGGAAACAAGGATATTTTTTTTTTTTTCAGAAAAACTGCAGGAAAAGTACAGTAAATTCAATACACAGGATAGCAAACTTGAGTGGGCAGCCTCAACAGTTAAATGCAAACAAACTTTAAAAAAGGGCAGGTATTGTAAAAACAAAGAAAACAGGCTTAGAACAAGTAAATCAGCAGTTTAAACTTGCTTTTTGGCGAGGAAGTATGGTCGCACAGGTAGTAACAGAAAAATTATACTTTTATCTTGAAAGCAGTCATTCTTTTTATTTCTCTGCTGCTAGAACAACTCTGCAGTACCACGAGGAGCTGTTGCTGAGTAGGATAAGCAAAAAATGTGTCAAAGCGGGTTTTTATGGAGGGAACCTTAAAGAGCTAGAAATGGCCCAAAACGGACAATTAACTACAAGATTCTTGTGCTGAGGTCACTCCTTCAGGGACAGATAGGCTGCTAAAGGTTCCCCCACTCCCACTGGTGAGCAAAGAACCTTCCCTCTATACAAGTAAGGAAATGGGCAACACAGGAACTATTCAAAAGTCCAGAATAAAGAAAAGCCTGTATAAGGGACCATTCTAGGTTAGGAAAGGCGGGAAAGAAGGATTTTTTTTCTTTTTTTTAGAAAAACAGCAGGAGAAGTAAAGTAAATTCAATACACAGGCTAGTGCACTTGAGTGGGCAGCCTCAACAGTTAAATGCAAACAAACAAACTTTAAAAAAGGGCAGGTATTACAAAAACACAGAAAACAGGCTCAGAACAAGTAAATCAGCAGTTTAAACTAGCTTTTCTGTGAGGAAGGATGGTCACACAGGTAGTAACAGAAAAATTATACTTTTATCTTGAAAGCAGTCACTCTTTTCATTTCTCTGCTGCTAGCACCACTCTGCAGAACCACGAGGAGCTGTTGCTGAGTAGGATAAGCGAAAAAAATGCACCAAAGCGGGTTTTTATGCAGGGAACTTTAAAGAGCATGAAATGGACCAAAACGGCCAATTAAAATCAAGATTCTTGTGCTGAGGTCACTCCTTCAGGGACAGATAGGCTGCTTAAGGCTCCCCACTCCCACTGGTGAGCAAAGAAATTTCCCGCTATGCAAGTAAGGAATTGGGCAACACAGGAACTATACAAAAGTTCAGAATACAGCAAAGCCTGTATAAGGGACGATTCTAGGTTAGGAAAGGCGGGAAACAAGGATATTTTTTTTCTTTTTTCAGAAAAACAGCAGGAGAAGTACAGTAAATTAAATTCAAATGCTAGTACACTTGAGTGGGCAGCCTCAACAGTTAAATGCAAACAAACAAACTTTAAAAAAGTGCAGGTATTGTAAAAACACAGAAAACAGGCTTAGAACAAGTAAATCAGCAGTTTAAACTAACTTTTCAGTGAGGAAAGATGGTCACACAGTTAATAACAGAAAAATTATACTTTTATCTTGAAAGCAGTCACTCTTTTCATTTCTCTGCTGCTAGCACCACTCTGCAGGACCACGAGGAGCTGTTGCTGAGTAGGATAAGTGAAAAAAACCCACCCAAAGCGGGTTTTTATGCAGGGAACTTTAATGATCTATAAATGGACCAAAACAGCCAATTAACTACAAGATTCTTGTGCTGAGGTCACTCCTTCAGGGACAGATAGGCTGCTAAAGGCTCCCCACTCCCACTGGTGAGCAAAGAAACTTTCCTCTATCCAAGTAAAAAAGTGGGCAACACAGGAACTATTCAAAAGTCCAGAATACAGCAAAGCCTGTATAAGGGACTATTTTGTTTTTTATTTCTTTTTTTTCAGAAAAAAACAGCAGGAGAAGTACAGTAAATTAAATACACAGGCTAGTGCCCTTTAGTGGGCAGCCTCAACAGTTAAATGCAAACAAACTTTCAAAAAGGGCAGGTATTGTAAAAACACAGAAAGCAGGCTTAAAACAAGTAAATCAGCAGTTTAAACTCACTTTTTGGTGAGGAAGCATGGTCGCACAGGTAGTAACAGAAAAAAATTATACTTTTATCTTGAAATCAGTCACTATTTTCATTTCTCTGCTGCTAACACCACTCTGCAGGACCACAAGGAGCTGTTGCTGAGTAGGATAAGCAAAAAATGTGTCAAAGCATGTTTTTATGCAGGGAACCTTAAAGAGCTAGAAATGGCCCAAACCGGACAATTAACTGCAAGATTCTTGTGCTGAGGTCACTCCTTCAGAGACAGATAGGCTGCTGAATGCTCCCCACTCCCACTGGTAAGCAAAGAAACTTCCTTCTATCCAAATAAGGAAATAGGCAACACAGGAACTATTCAAAAGTCCAGAATACAGCAAAGCCTGTATAAGGGAGTATTCTAGGTTAGGAAAGGTGGGAAGTAAGGATATTTTTTTTTATTTTTATTTCTTTTTTTCAGAAAAACAGCAGGAGAAGTACAGTAAATTCAAAACACTGGCTAGCACACTTGAGTGGGCAGCCTCAACAGTTAAATGCAAACAAGCAAACTTTAAAAAAGTGCAGGTATTGTAAAAACACAGACAACAGGCTTAGAACAATTAAATCAGCAGTTTAAACTCACTTTTCATCGAGGAAGGACGGTCGCACAGGTAATAACAGAAAAATTATACTTTTATCTTGAAAGCAGTCACTCTTTTCATTTCTTTGCTGCTAGCACCACTCTGCAGGACCACAAGGAGCTGTTGCTGAGTAGGATAAGCAAAAAAAAAAAAAAACACACCAAAGCTGGTTTTTATGCAGGAAATTTTAAAGAGCTAGAAATGGCCCAAAACGGCCAATTAAATACAAGATTCTTGTGCTGAGGTCACTCCTTCAGGGACAGATAGGCTGCTTAAGGCTCCCCACTCCTACTGGTGAGCAAAGACATTTCCCTCTATCCAAGTAAGGAAATGGGCAACACAGGAACTATTCAAAAGTCCAGAATACAGCAAAGCCTGTATAAGGGACTATTCTAGGTTAGGAAAGGTGGGAAACAAGCATATATTTTTTTCTTTTTTTCAGAAAAACAGCAGGAGAAGTACAGTAAATTCAATTCAAATGCTAGCACACTTGAGTGGGCAGCCTCAACAGTTAAATACAAACAAACAAACTAAAAAAGTGCACGTATTGTAAAAACACAGAAAACAGGCTTAGAACAAGTAAAATAGCAGTTTAAAATCGCTTTTCACCTAGGAAGGACGGTTGCACAGGTAGTAACACAAAAAGTATACTCTTATCTTGAAAGCAGTCACTCTTTTCATTTTTCTGCTGCTAGCACCACTCTGCAGGACCACGAGGAGCTGTTGCTGAGTAGGATAAGTGAAAAAAAATGCGCCAAAGCGGGTTATTATGCAGGGAACTTTAAAGAGGCAGAAATTGTCAAAAACGGCCAATTAACAACAAGATTCTTGTGCTGAGGTAACTCCTTCAGGGACAGATAGGCTGCTCAAGGCTCTCACCCATACTGGTGAGCAAAGAAACTTCCCTCTATCCAAGTAAGGAAATGGGCAACACAGGAAATAATCAAAAGTCCAGAATACAGCAAAGCCTGTATAAGGGACTATTCTAGGTTAGGATAGGTTGGAAACAAGGATATTTTTTGTATTTTTTTCCTTTTTTCAGAAAAACAGCAGGAGAAGTACAGTAAATTAAATTCACAGGCTAGTACACTTGAGTGGGCAGCCTCAACAGTTAAATGCAAACAAACAAACTTTAAAAAAAGTGCAGGTATTGTAAAAACACAGACATCAGGCTTAGAACAAGTAAAGCAGCAGTTTAAACCCCCTTTTCAGCGAGGAAGGATGGTCACACAGTTAATAACAGAAATAAATATACTTTTATCTTGAAAGCAGTCACCCTTTTCATTTCTCTGCAGCTAGCACCACTCTGCAGGACCACGAGGAGCTGTTGCTCAGTAGGATCAGTGAAAAATGTGCTAAAGTGGGTTTTATGCAGGAACTTTAAAGATCTAGAAATGGACCAAAACGGACAATTAACTACAAGATTATTGTGCTGAAGTCACTAATTCAGGGACAGATAGGCTGCTTAAGGCTCCCCACCCCCACTGGTGAGCAAAGAAACTTCCCTCTATCCAAGTAAGGAAATGGGAAACACAGGAACTATTCAAAAGTACAGAATACAGCAAAGCCTGTATAAGGGACTATTCTATGTTAGGAAAGGCATCAAACAAGGATTTTTTTTGTTTTTTGTTTTTCTTTTTTTCAGAAAAACAAAAGGAGAAGTACAGTAAATTCAATACACAGGCTAGCGCAATTGAGTGTGCAGCCTCAACATTTAAATGCAAACAAACAAACTTTAAAAAGGGGCAGGTATTGTAAAAAAAACAGAAAACAGGCTTAGAACAACTAAATCAGCAGTTTAAACTCACTTTTTGGTGAGGAAGTATGGCTGCACATGTAGTAACAGAAAAAATATACTTTTATCTTGAAAACAGTCACTCTTTTCATTTTTCTGCTGCTAGCACCACTCTTCAGGACCACAAGGAGCTGTTGCTGAGTAGGATAAGCAAAAAAAACCCACACCAAAGCTGGTTTTTATGCAGGGAACTTAAAAGAGCTAGAAATGGCCCAAAACTGCAAATTAACTAAAAGATTCTTGTGCTGAGGTCACTCCTTCTGGGACAGATAGGCTGCTCAAGGTTCCCCCACTGCCACTGGTGAACAAAAAAACTTCCCTCTATCCAAGTAAAGAAATGGGCAACACAGGAACTATTGCAATGTCCAGAATACAGCAAAGCCTGTATAAGGGACTATTCTAGGTTAAGAAAGGTAGGAAACAAGGATTTTTTAAAATTTTTTTTTCAGAAAATCAGCAGGAGAAGTACAGTAAATTCAATTCAAATGCTAGCGCACTTGAGTGGGCAGCCTCAACAGTTAAATGCAAACAAACAAACTTTAAAAATTGCAGGTATTGTAAAAACACAGACAACAGGCTTAGAACAAGTAAATCAGCAGTTTAAACTCACTTTTCAGCAAGGAAGGACGGTCGCACAGTTAATAACAGAAAAATTATACTTTTATCTTGAAAGCAGTCACTCTTTTCATTTCTCTGCTGCTAGCACCACTCTGCAGGACCACAAGGAGCTGTTGCTGAGTAGGATAAGCAAAAATGCGCCAAAGTGGGTTTTTATGCAGTGAACTTTAAAGAGCTAGAAATGGACCAAAACGGCCACTCCTTCAGGGACAGATAGGCTTCTCAGGGCTCCCCACTCCCGCTGGTGAACATAGAAACTTCTCTCTATCCAAGTAAGGAAATGGGCAACTCAGGAACATTCAAAAGTCCAGAATACAGCAAAGCCTGTATAAGGGACTATTTTGTTTTTTATTTCTTTTTTTCAGAAAAACAGCAGAAGAAGTACAGTAAATTCAATACACAGGCTAGCGCACTTGAGTGGGCAGTCTCAACAGTTAAATGCAAACAAACAAACTTTAAAAGAGTGCAGGTATTGTAAAAACACCGACAACAGGCTTAGAACAAGTAAATCAGCAGTTTAAACTCACTTTTCAGTGAGGAAGGATGGTCACACAGTTAATAACAGAAAAATTATACTTTTATCTTGAAAGCAGTCACTCTTTTCATTTCTCTGCTGCTAGCACCACTCTGCAGGACCACGAGGAGCTGTTGCTGAGTAGGACAAGTGAAAAAATGTGCCAAAGCGGGTTTTTATGCAGGGAACTTTAAAGAGCTAGAAATGGACCAAAATGGCCAACTAACTACAAGATTCTTGTGCTGAGGTCACTCCTTCAGGGACAGATAGGCTGCTCAGGGCTCCCCACTCCCACTGGTGAGCAAAGAAACTTCCCTCTATACAAGTAAGGAAATGGGCAACACAGGAAATATTTAAAATTCCAGAATACAGCAAAGCCTGTATAAGGGACTATTCTAGGTTAGGATAGGTGGGAAACAAGGATATTTTTTGTTTTTTATTTTTTTTCAGAAAAACAGCAGGAGAATTAGAGTAAATTGAATACACAGGCTAGCGCACTTGAGTGGGCAGCCTCAACAGTTAAATGCAAACAAACAAACTTTAAAAAAGGGCAGGTATTGTAAAAACACAGAAAACTGGTTTAGAACATTTAATCAGCAATATAAACTCACTTTTTGGTGAGGAAGTACGGTCGCACAGATAGTAACAGAAAAAATATAATTTTATCTTGAAAGCAGTCACTCTTTTCATTTCTCTGCTGCTAGCACCACTCTGCAGGACAACGAGGAGCTGTTGCTGAGTAGGATAAATGAAAAAATGCGCCAAAGCGGGTTTTTATGCAGGGAACTTTAAAGATCTAGAAATGGACCAAAACGGCCAATTAACTACAAGATTCTTGTGCTGAGGTCACTCCTTCAGGGACAGATAGGCTGCTCAAGGCTCCCCACTCCCACTGGTGAGCAAAGAAACTTCCCTCTATCCAAGTAAGGAAATGGGCAACACAGGAAATATTCAAAAGTCCAGAATACAGCAAAGCCTGTATAAGGGACTATTCTAGGTTAGGATAGGTGGGAAACAAGGATATTTTTTGTTTTTTATTTCGTTTTTTTCAGAAAAACTGCAGGAGAAGTACAGTAAATTCAATACACAGGATAGCGCACTTGAGTGGGCAGCCTCAACAGTTAAATGCAAACAAACAAACTTTAAAAAAGGGCAGGTATTGTAAAAACAAAGAAAACAGGCTTAGAACAAGTAAATCAGCAGTTTAAACTTGCTTTTTGGCGAGGAAGTACGGTTGCACAGGTAGTAACAGAAAAATTATACTTTTATCTTGAAAGCAGTCACTCTTTTCATTTATCTGCTGCTAGAACAACTCTGCAGGACCACGAGGAGCTGTTGCTGAGTAGGATAAGCAAAAAATGTGTCAAAGCGGGTTTTTATGCAGGGAACCTTAAAGAGCTAGAAATGGCCCAAAACGGACAATTAACTACAAGATTCTTGTCCTGCGGTCACTCCTTCAGGGACAGATAGGCTGCTCAAGGTTCCCCCAATCCCACTGGTGAGCAAAGAACCTTCCCTCTATACAAGTAAGGAAATGGGCAACACAGGAACTATTCAAAAGTCCAGAATAAAGCAAAGCCTGTATAAGGGACTATTCTAGGTTAGGAAAGGCGGGAAAGAAGGATTTTTTTTTTTTTAGAAAAACAGCAGGAGAAGTACAGTAAATTCAATACACAGGCTAGTGCACTTGAGTGGGCAGCCTCAACAATTAAATGCAAACAAACAAACTTTAAAAAAGTGCAGGTATTACAAAAACACAGAAAACAGGCTCAGAACAAGTAAATCAGCAGTTTAAACTAGCTTTTCTGCGAGGAAGGATGGTCACACAGGTAATAACAGAAAAATTATACTTTTATCTTGAAAGCAGTCACTCTTTTCATTTCTTTGCTGCTAGCACCACTCTGCAGGACCACAAGGAGCTGTTGCTGAGTAGGATAAGCAAAAAAAAAAAAACACACCAAAGCTGTTTTTTATGCAGGAAATTTTAAAGAGCTAGAAATGGCCGAAAACGGCCAATTAAATACAAGATTCTTGTGCTAAGGTCACTCCTTCAGGGAAAGATAGGCTGCTTAAGTCTCCCCACTCCCACTGGTGAGCAAAGACATTTCCCTCTATCCAAGTAAGGAAATGGGCAACACAGGAACTATTCAAAAGTCCAGAATACACCAAAGCCTGTATAAGGGACTATACTAGTTTAGGAAAAGCAGGAAACAAGCATATATTTTTTTCTTTTTTTCAGTAAAACAGCAGGAGAAGTACAGTAAATTCAATTCAAATGCTAGCGCACTAGAGTGGGCAGCCTCAACAGTTAAATACAAACAAAAAAACTAAAAAAGTGCAGGTATTGTAAAAACACAGAAAACAGGCTAAGAACAAGTAAAATAGCAGTTTAAAATCGCTTTTCGCTGAGGAAGGATGGTTGCACAGGTAGTAACACAAAAAGTATACTCTTATCTTGAAAGCAGTCACTCTTTTCATTTTTCTGCTGCTAGCACTACTCTGCAGGACCACGAGGAGCTGTTGCTGAGTAGGATAAGCGAAAAAAAAATGCGCCAAAGCGGGTTATTATGCAGGGAACTTTAAAGAGCCAGAAATTGTCCAAAACGGCCAATTAACAACAAGATTCTTGTGCTGAGGTCACTCCTTCAGGGACAGATAGGCTGCTCAAGGCTCCCCACTCCCACTGGTGAACAAAGGAATTTCCCTCTATCCAAGTAAGGAAATGGGCAACACAGGAAATAGTCAAAAGTCCAGAATACAGCAATGCCTGTATAAGGGACTATTCTAGGTTAGGAAAGGCGGGAAACAAGGATATTTTTTGTAGTTTATTTCTTTTTTTCAGAAAAACAGCAGGAGAAGTACAGTAAATTCAATACACAGGCTAGCACACTTGAGTGGGCAGCCTCAATAGTTAAATGCAAACAAACAAACTTAAAAAAAGTGCAGGTATTACAAAAACACAGAAAACAGGCTCAGAACAAGTAAATCAGCAGTTTAAACTAGCTTTTCTGTGAGGAAGGATGGTTGCACTGGTAGTAACAGAAAAAATATACTTTTATCTTGAAAGCAGTCACTCTTTTCATTTCTCTGCTGCTAGCACCACTCTGCAGGACCACGCAGAGCTGTTGCTGAGTATGATAAGCAAAAAAAACCCACTCCAAAGCTGGTTTTTATGCAGGAAATTTTAATGAGCTAGAAATGGCCCAAAACGACCAATTAAATACAAGATTCTTGTGCTGAGGTCACTCCTTCAGGGACAGATAGGCTGCTAAAGGCTCCCCACTCCCACTGGTGAGCAAAGAAATTTCCCTCTATCCAAGTAAGGATATGGGCAACTCAGGAACATTCAAAAGTCCAGAATACAGCAAAGCCTGTATAAGGGACTATTTTGTTTTTTATTTCTTTTTTTCAGAAAAAACAGCAGGAGAAGTACAGTAAATTCAATACACAGGCTAGCGCCCTTGAGTGGGCAGCCTCAACAGTTAAATGCAAACAAACTTTAAAAAAGGGCAGGTATTGTACAAACACAGAAAACAGGCTTAGAACAAGTAAATCAGCAGTTTAAACTCACTTTTTGGTGAGGAAGCATGGTCGCACAGGTAGTAACAGAAAAAAATTATACTTTTATCTTGAAATCAGTCACTATTTTCATTTCTCTGCTGCTAACACCACTCTGCAGGACCACAAGGAGCTGTTGCTGAGTAGGATAAGCAAAAAATGTGTCAAAGCGGGTTTTTATGCAGGGATCCTTAAAGAGCTATAAATGGCCCAAACCGGACAATTAACTGCAAGATTCTTGTGCTGAGGTCACTCCTTCAGGGACAGATAGGCTGCTGAATGCTCCCCACTCCCACTGGTAAGCAAAGAAACTTCCTTCTATCCAAATAAGGAAATGGGCAACACAGGAACTATTCAAAAGTCCAGAATACAGCACAGCCTATATAAGGAAGTATTCTAGGTTAGGAAAGGCGGGAAGTAAGGATATTTTTTTTATTTTTATTTCTTTTTTTCAGAAAAACAGCAGGAGAAGTACAGTAAATTCAAAACACTGGCTAGCACACTTGAGTGGGCAGCCTCAACAGTTAAATGCAAACAAACAAACTTTAAAAAAAGTGCAGGTATTGAAAAAACACAGACAACAGGCTTAGAACAAGTAAATCAGCAGTTTAAACTCAGTTTTCATCGAGGAAGGACGGTCGCACAGTTAATAACAGAAAAATTATACTTTTATCTTGAAAGCAGTCACTCTTTTCATTTCTTTGCTGCTAGCACCACTCTGCAGGACCACGAGGAGCTGTTGCTGAGTAGGATAAGCAAATAAAACCACATCAAAGCTGCTTTTTATGCAGGAAATTTTAAAGAGCAAGAAATGGCCCAAAACGGCCATTTAAATACAAGATTCTTGTGCTGAGGTCACTCCTTCAGGGACAGATAGGCTGCTTAAGGCTCCCCACTCCCACTGGTGAGCAAAGACATTTCCCTCTATCTAAGAAAGGAAATGGGCAACACAGGCACTATTCAAAAGTCCAGAATACAGCAAAGCCTGTATAAGGGACTATTCTAGGTTAGGAAAGGCAGGAAACAAGCATATATGTTTTTTCTTTTTTTCAGAAAAAAATCAGGAGAAGTACAGTAAATTCAATTCAAATGCTAGCACACTCGAATGGGCAGCCTCAACAGTTAAATACAAACAAATAAACTAAAAAAGTGCACGTATTGTAAAAACACAGAAAACAGACTTAGAACAATTAAAATAGCAGTTTAAAATCGCTTTTCGCCGAGGAAGGACGGTTGCACAGGTAGTAACAGAAAAGGTATACTCTTATCTTGAAAGCAGTCACTTTTTTCATTTTTCTGCTGCTAGCACCACTCTGCAGGACCACGAGGAGCTGTTGCTGAGTAGGATAAGCAAAAAAAAAATGCGCCAAAGCGGGTTATTATGCAGGGAACTTTAAAGAGGCAGAAATTGTCCAAAACGGCCAATTAACAACAAGATTCTTGTGCTGAGGTAACTCCTTCAGGGACAGATAGGCTGCTCAAGGCTCTCACCCATACTGGTGAGCAAAGAAACTTCCCTCTATCCAAGTAAGGAAATGGGCAACACAGGAAATAATTAAAAGTCCAGAATACAGCAAAGCCTGTATAAGGGAGTATTCTAGGTTAGGAAAGGTGGGAAACATGGATTTGTTTTGTTTTTTATTTCTTTTTTTCAGAAAAACAGCAAGAGAAGTATAGTAAATTAAATGCACTGGCTAGCACACTTGGGTGGGCAGCCTCAACAGTTAAAGGCAAGCAAACAAACTTTAAAAAAGGGCAGGTATTGTAAAAACACAGAAAACAGGCTTAGAACAAGTAAATCAGCAGTTTAAACTCGCTTTTTGGCGAGGAAGTACGGTCGCACAGGTAGTAACAGAAAAATTATACTTTTATCTTGAAAGCAGTCACTCTTTTCATTTCTCTGCTGCTAGCACCACTCTGCAGGACCACGAGGAGCTGTTGCTGAGAAGGATCAGTGAAAAAATGTGCTAAAGTGGGTTTTTATGCAGGAAACTTTAAAGATCTAGAAATGGACCAAAACGGCCAATAAACTACAAGATTCTTGTGCTGAGGTCACTCCTTCAGGGACAGATAGGCTGCTCAAGGCTCCCCACCCCCACTGGTGAGCAAAGAAACTTCCCTCTATCCAAGTAAGGAAATGGGAAACACACGAACTATTCAAAAGTACAGAATACAGCAACGCCTGTATAAGGGACTATTCTATGTTAGGAAAGGCATCAAACAAGGATTTTTTTTGTTTTTTTTTTCTTCGTTTAAGAAAAACAGCAGGAGAAGTACAGTAAATTCATACACAGGCTAGCACAATTGAGTGGGCAGCCTCAACATTTAAATGCAAACAAACAAACTTTAAAAAATTGCAGGTATTACAAAAACACAGAATACAGGCTTAGAACAAGTAAATCAGCAGTTTAAACTAGCTTTTCTGTGAGGAAGGATTGTCGCACAGGTAGTAAGAGACAAATTATACTTTAATCTTGAAAGTAGTCATTTTTTCATTTCTCTGCTGCTAGCACCACTCTGCAGGACCACGAAGAGCTGTTGCTGAGTAAGATAAGCAAAAAAAAAAAAAAAAACACACCAAAGCTGGTTTTTATGCAGGAAATTTTAAAGAGCTAGAAATGGCCCAAAACAGCCAATTAAATACAAGATTCTTGTGCTGAGATCACTCCTTCAGGGACAGATAGGCTGTTCAAGGTTCCCCCACTCCCACTGGTGAGCAAAGAAACTTCCCTCTATCCAAGTAAGGATATGGGCAACACAGGAACTATTCAAAAGTCCTGAATACAGCCAAGCCTGTATAAGGGATTATTCTAGGTTAGGAAAGGCAGGAAACAAGGATATTTTTTCTTTTTTTCAGAAAAACAGCAGTAGAAGTACAGTTAATTCAATTCAAATGCTAGCGCACTTGAGTGGGCAGCCTCAACAGTTAAATGCAAACAAACAAACTTTAAAAAAGTAAAGGTATTGTAAAAACACAGACAACATGCTTAGAACAAGTAAATCAGCAGTTTAAACTCACTTTTCAGCTAGGAAGGACAGTCGCACAGTTAATAACAGAAACATTATACTTTTATCTTGAAAGCAGTCACTCTTTTCATTTCTCTGCTGCTAGCACCACTCTGCAGGACCCCAAGGAGCTGTTGCTGAGTAGGATAATCGAAAAAATGCGCCAAAGTGGGTTTTTATGCAGTGAACTTTAAAGAGCTAGAAATGGACCAAAACGGCCACTCCTTCAGGGACAGATAGGCTTCTCAGGGCTCCCCACTCCCGCTGGTGAACATAGAAACTTCTCTCTATCCAAGTAAGGAAATGGGCAACACAGGAAATATTGAAAAGTCCAGAATAAAGCAAAGCCTGTATAAGGGACTATTCTAGGTTAGTTTAGGTGGGAAACAAGGATATTTTTTTTGTTTTTTATTTCTTTTTTTTCAGAAAAACTGCAGGAGAAGTGCAGTAAATTCAATACACAGGCTAGCACAGTTAAGTGGGCAACCTCAACAGTTAAATGCAAACAAACAAACTTTAAAAAATGGCAGGTAAATCAACAGTTTAAACTCACTTTTTGGTGAGGAAGTACGGTTGCACATGTAGTAACAGAAAAAATATACTTTTTCTTGAAAACAGTCAGTTTTTTCATTACTCTGCTGCTAGCACCACTCTGCAGGACCACGAGGAGCTGTTGCTGAGTAGGATAAGCGAAAAAATGCGCCAAAGCGGGTTTTTATGCAGGGAACCTTAAAGAGCTAGAAATGGCCCAAAATGGACAATTAACTGCAACATTCTTGTGCTGAGGTCACTCCTTCAGGGACAGATAGGCTGCTCAAGGCTCCCCACTCCCACTGGTGAGCAAAGAAACTTCCTTCTATCCAAGTAAGGAAATGGGCAACACAGGAACTATTCAAAAGTCCAGAATACAGCAAAGCCTGTATAAGGGAGTATTCTAAGTTAGGAAAGGCGGGAAACAAGGATATTTTTTTTTGTTTTTTTTTTCTTTTTTTCAGAAAAACAGCAGGAGAAGTACAATAAATTCAATGCACAGGCTAGCGCACTTGAGTGGGCAGCCTCAAAAGTTAAATGCAAACAAACAAACTTTAAAAAAGGGCAGGTATTGTAAAAACACAGAAAACAGGCTTAGAACAAGTAAATCAGCAGTTTAAACTCGCTTTTTGCGAGGAAGTACGGTCGCACAGGTAGTAACAGAAAAATTATAATTTTTCTTGAAAGCAGTCACTCTTTTCATTTCTCTGCTGCTAGCTCCACTCTGCAGGACCACGAGGAGCTGTTGCTGAATAGGATAAACAAAAAAATGCGCCATTGCGGGCTTTTATGCAGGGAACCTTAAAGAGCTAGAAATGGCCCAAAATGGACAATTAACTACAAGATTCTTGTGCTGAGGTCACTCCTTCAGGGACAGATAGGCTGCTCAAGGCTCCCCATTCCCACTGGAGCGCAAAGAAACTTCCTTCTATCCAAATAAGGAAATGAGCAACAAAGGAACTATTCAAAAGTCCAGAATACAGCAAAGCCTGTATAAGGGAGTACTCTAGGTTAGGAAAGGCGGGAAACACGGATATTTTTTTTTGTTTTTTATTTCTTTTTTTCAGAAAAACAGCAGAAGAAGTACAGTAAATTCAATTCAAATGCTACCGCACTTGAGTGGGCAGCCCCAACAGTTAAATGCAAACAAACAAACTTTAAAAAAGTGCAGGTATTGTAAAAACACAGACAACAGGCTTAGAACAAGTAAATCAGCAGTTTAAACTCACTTTTCAGCAAGGAAGGACGGTCGCACAGTTAATAACAGAAAAATTATACTTTTATCTTGAAAGCAGTCACTCTTTTCATTTCTCTGCTGCTAGCACCACTCTGCAGGACCACGAGGAGCTGTTGCTGAGTAGGATAAGTGAAAAAATGCGGCAAAGCGGGTTTTTATGCAGGGAACTTTAATGATCTATAAATGGACCAAAACAGCCAATTAACTACAAGATTCTTGTGCTGAGGTAACTCCTTCAGGGACAGATAGGCTGCTAAAGGCTCCCCACTCCCACTGGTGAGCAAAGAAACTTTCCTCTATCCAAGTAAAAAAATGGGCAACACAGGAACTATTCAAAAGTCCAGAATACAGCAAAGCCTGTATAAGGGACTATTTTGTTTTTTATTTCTTTTTTTCAGAAAAAACAGCAGGAGAAGTACAGTAAATTCAATACACAGGCTAGCACCCTTGAGTGGGCAGCCTCAACAGTTAAATGCAAACAAACAAACTTAAAAAAAGGGCAGGTATTGTAAAAACACAGAAAGCAGGCTTAGAACAAGTAAATCAGCAGTTTAAACTCACTTTTTGGTGAGGAAGCACCATCGCACAGGTAGTAACAGAAAAAAAATTATACTTTTATCTTGAAATCATTCACTATTTTCATTTCTCTGCTGCTAGCACCACTCTGCAGGACCACAAGGAGCAGTTGCTGAGTAGGATAAGCAAAAAATGTGTCAAAGCGGGTTTTTATGCAGGGAACCTTAAAGGACAATTAACTGCAAGACTCTTGTGCTGAGGTCACTCCTTCAGGGACAGATAGGCTTCTGAAGGCTCCCCACTCCCACTGGTGAGCAAAGAAACTTCCTTCTATCCAAGTAAGGAAATGGGCAACACAGGAACTATTCAAAAGTCCAGAATACAGCAAAGCCTGTATAAGGGACTATTCTAGGTTAGGAAAGGCAGGAAACAAGGATATATTTTTTTATTTTTATTTCTTTTTTTCAGAAAAACAGCAGGAGAAGTGCAGTAAATTCAAAACACTGGCTAGCACACTTGAGTGGGCAGCCTCAACAGTTAAATGCAAACAAACAAAGTTTAAAAAAGTGCAGGTATTGTAAAAACACAGACAACAGGCTTAGAACAAGTAAATCAGCAGTTTAAACTCACTTTTCAGTGAGGAAGGACCATCGCACAGTTAATAACAGAAACATTATACTTTTATCTTGAAAGCAGTCACTCTTTTCATTTCTCTGCTGCTAGCACCACTCTGCATGGTGAAAAGAGTGACTGCTTTCAAGATAAAAGTATAATTTTTCAGTTATTAACTGTGCGACCATCCTTCCTCACAGAAAAGTGAGTTTAAACTGCTGATTTACTTGTTCTAAGCCTGTTGTCTGTGTTTTTACAATACCTGCACTTTTTTAAAGTTTGTTTGTTTGCATTTAACTGTTGAGGCTGCCCACTCAAGTGTGCTAGCCTGTGCATTGAATTTACTGTACTTCTCCAGCTGTTTTTCTGAAAAAAAGAAAAAAAACAAAAAAAGTCTATGTTTCCCACCTTTCCTAACATAGAATAGTCCCTTATACAGGCTTTGCTGTATTCTGGACTTTTGAATATTTCATGTGTTGCCCATTTCGTTACATGGATAGTGGGAAGTTTCTTTGCTCACCAGTGCAGGTGGGGAGCATTGAGCAGCCTATCTGTCCCTAAAGGAGTGACCTCAGCACAAGAATCTTGTAGTTAATTGGCCATTTTGGACAATTTCTGGCTCTTTAAAGTTCCCGGCATAATAACCCAGTTTGGCACATTTTTGTCACTTATCCTACTCAGCAGCAGCTCCTCGTGGTCCTGCAGAGTGGTGCTAGCAGCAGAGAAATTAAAAGAGTGACTGCTTTCAAGATAAGAGTATACTTTTTCTGTTTTGACCTGTGCAACCGTCCTTCCTTGGCGAAAAGCGAGTTTAAACTGCTGATTTACTTGTTCTAAGCTTGTTTTCTGTGTTTTTACAATACCTGCACTTTTTTAGTTTGTTTCTTTGTATTTAACTGTTGAGGCTGCCCACTCAAGTGCGCTGCATTTGAATTGAATTTACTGTACTTCTCCTGCTGTTTTTCTGAAAAAAAAGAAAATATATCCTTGTTTCCCACCTTTCCTAACATAGAATACTCCCTTATACAGGCTTTGCCGTATTCTGGACTTTTGAATAGTTCCTGTGTTGCCCATTTCCTTACTTGGATAGAGGTAAGTTTTGTTGCTCACCAGTGGGAGTGGGGAGCCTTGAGCAGCCTATCTGTCCCTGAAGGAGTGACCTCAGCACAAGAATCTTGCAGTTAATTGACCATTTTGGTCCATTTCTAGATCTTTAAAGTTCCCTGCATAAAAACCCGCTTTGGCGCATTTTTTCGCTTATCCTACTCAGCAACAGCTCCTCGTGGTCCTGCAGAGTGATGCTAGCAGCACAGAAATGAAAAGAGTCCCTGCTTTCAAGATAAAAGTGTAATTTTTCTGTTATTAACTGTGCGACCATCCTTCCTCACAGAAAAGCTAGGTTAAACTGCTTATTTACTTGTTATGAGCCTGTTTTCTGTGTTTTTGTAATACCTGCACTTTTTTAAAGTTTGTTTGTTTGCATTTAATTGTTGAGACTGCCCACTCAAGTGTGCTAGCCTGTGTATTGAATTTACTGTACTTCTCCTGCTGTTTTTCTGAAAAAAAGAAAAAAAAAAGAAAAATAAATACTTGTTTCTCGCCTTTCCTAACATAGAATAGTCCCTTATACAGGCTTTGCTTTATTCTGGACTTTTGAATATTTCCTGTGTTGCCCATTTCCTTACTTGGATAAAGGGAAGTTTCGTTGCTCACCAGTGGGAGTGGGGAGCCTTGAGCAGCCTATCTGTCCTTGAAGGAGTGACCTCAGCACAAGAATTTTGCAGTTAATTGGCCATTTTGGTCCATTTCTAGATCTTTAAAGTTTCCTGCCAAAAACCCGCTTTGGCGCATTTTTTCGCTTATCCTACTCAGCTACAGCTCCTCCTGGTCCTGCAGAGTGATGCTAGCAGCAGAGAAATGAAAAGAGTGACTGCTTTCAAGATAAAAGTGTAATTTTTCTGTTACTACCTGTGCGACCGTACTTCCTCGCCGAAAAGCAAGTTTAAACTGCTGATTTACTTGTTCTAAGCCTGTTGTCTCTGTTTTTACAATGCCTGCACTTTTTTAAAGTTTGTTTGTTTGCATTTAACTGTTGAGAATGCCCACTCAAGTGCGCTAGCCTGTGTATTGAATTTACTGTACTTCTCCTGCTGTTTTTCTGAAAAAAAGAAATAAAAAAAAAAAAATCCTTGTTTCCCGCCTTTCCTAACCTAGAATACTCCCTTATACAGGCTTTGCTGTATTCTGGACTTTTGAATAGTTCCTGTGTTGCCCATTTCCTTATTTGGATAGAAGGAAGTTTCTTTGCTCACCAGTGGGAGTGGGGAGCCTTCAGCAGCCTATCTGTCCCTGAAGGAGTGACCTCAGCACAAGAATCTTGTAGTTAATTGTCCATTTTGGGCCATTTCTATCTCTTTAAGGTTCCCTGCATAAAAACACACTTTGGCGCATTTGCTTGCTTATCCTATTTAGCAACAGCTCCTCGTGGTCCTGCAGAGTGGTGCTAGCAGCAGAGAAATGAAAAGAGTAACTGCTTTCAATATAAAAGTATAATGTTTCTGTTATTAACTGTGCGACCATCCTTCCTCACAGAAATGCTTGTTTAAACTGCTGATTTACTTGTTCTAAGCCTGTTGTCTGTGTTTTTACAATACCTGCACTTTTTTAAGTTTGTTTGTTTGCATTTAACTGTTGAGGCTGCCCACTCAAGTGCACTAGCCTGTGTATTGAATTTACTGTACTTCTCCTGCTGTTTTTTCTGAAAAAAAGAAATAAAAAACAACAAAATATCCTTGTTTCCTGCCTTTTCTAACCTAGAATACTCCCTTATACAGGCTTTGCTGTATTCTGGACTTTTGAATAGTTCCTGTGTTGCCCATTTCCTTACTTGGATAGAAGGAAGTTTCTTTGCTCACCAGTGGGAGTGGGGAGCCTTCAGCAGCCTATCTGTCCCTGAAGGAGTGACCTCAGCACAAGAATCTTGTAGTTAATTGTCCGTTTTGGGCCATTTCTAGCTCTTTAAGGTTCCCTGCATAAAAACCCACTTTGACACATTTTTTGCTTATCCTACTCAGCAACAGCTCCTTGTGGTCCTGCAGAGTGGTGCTAGCAGCAGAGAAATGAAAAGGGTGACTGCTTTCAAGATAAAAGTATAATTTTTCTGTTACTACCTGTGAGACCATCCTTCCTCACAGAAAAGCTAGTTTGAACTGCTGATTTACTTGTTCTAAGCCTGTTGTCTGTGTTTTTACAATACCTGCACTTTTTTAAAGTTTGTTTGTTTGCATTTAACTGTTGAGGCTGCCCACTCAAGTGCGCTAGCCTGTGTATTGAATTTACTGTACTTCTCCTGCTGTTTTTCTGAAAAAAAGAAAAAAAAATATATCCTTGTTTCCCACCTTTCCTAACATAGAATAGTCCCTTATACAGGCTTTGCTGTATTCTGGACTTTTGAATATTTCCTGTGTTGCCCATTTCCTTACTTGGATAGAGGGAAGTTTCTTTGCTCACCAGTGGGAGTGGGGGAACCTTGAGCAACACATCTGTCCCTGACAGAGTGACCTCAGCACAAGAATCTTGTAGTTAATTGGCCGTTTTGGTCCATTTCTAGCTCTTTAAGGTTCCCTGCATAAAAACCCGCTTTGACACATTTTTTGCTTATCCTACTCAGCAACAGCTCCTTGTGGTCCTGCAGAGTGGTGCTAGCAGCAGAGAAATGAAAAGAGTGACTGCTTTCAAGATAAAAGTATAATTTTTCTGTTATTAACTGTGCGACCATCCTTCCTCACCGAAAAGTGAGTTTAAACTGCTGATTTACTTGTTCTAAGCCTGTTGTCTGTGTTTTTACAATACCTGCACTTTTTTAAAGTTTGTTTGTTTGCATTTAACTGTTGAGACTGCCCACTCAAGTGCGCTAGCCTGTGTATTGAATTTACTGTACTTCTCCTGCTGTTTTTCTGAAAAAAAGAAAAAAAAAAATATCCTTGTTTCCCACCTTTCCTAACCTAGAATAGTCCCTTATACAGGCTTTGCTGTATTCTGGACTTTTGAATAGTTCCTGTGTTGCCCATTTCCTTACTTGGATAGAAGGAAGTTTCTTTGCTCACCAGTGGGAGTGGGGAGCCTTGAGCAGCCTATCTGTCCCTGAAGGAGTGACCTCAGCACAAGAATGTTGCAGTTAATTGTCCATTTTGGGCCATTTCTAGCTCTTTAAGGTTCCCTGCATAAAACCCACTTTGACACATTTTTTGCTTATCCTACTCAGCAACAGCTCCTTGTGGTCCTGCAGAGTGGTGCTAGCAGCAGAGAAATGAAAAGGGTGACTGCTTTCAAGATAAAAGTATAATTTTTCTTTTGCTACCTGTGCGACCATACTTCCTCGCCAAAAAGCGAGTTTAAACTGCTGATTTACTTGTTCTAAGCCTGTTTTCTATGTTTTTACAATACCTGCACTTTTTTAAACTTTGTTTGTTTGCATTTTACTGTTGAGTCTGCCCACTCAAGTGCGCTAGCCTTTGTATTGAATTTACTGTACTTCTCCTGCTGTTTTTCTGAAAAAAAGAAATAAACAACAAAAAATATCCTTGTTTCCCGCCTTTCCTAACCTAGAATAGTCCCTTAAACAGGTGTTGCTGTATTCTGGACTTTTGAATAGTTCCTGTTTTGCCCATTTCCTTACTTGGATAGAAGGAAGTTTTTTTGCTCACCAGTGGGGGTGAGGAGCATTGAGCAACCTATCTGTCCCTGAAGGAGTGACCTCAGCACAAAAATCTTGTAGTTAATTGTCCGTTTTGGGCCATTTCTAGCTCTTTAAGGTTCCCTGCATAAAAACCCACTTTGACACAATTTTTGCTTTTCCTACTCAGCAAAAGCTACTCGTGGTTTTGCAGAGTAGTGCTAGCAGCAGAGAAATGAAAAGAGTGACTGCTTTCAAGATAAAACTATAATTTTTCTGTTACTACCTGTGCGACCATCCTTCCTCGCCCTAAAGCGAGTTTAAACTGCTGATTGACTTGTTCTAAGCCTGTTTTCTGTGTTTTTACAATACCTGCTCTTTTTTGAACTTTGTTTGCATTTAACTGTTGAGGCTGCCCACTCAAGTGCACTAGCCTGTGTATTGAATTTACTGTACTTCTCCTGCTGTTTTTCTGAAAAAAAGAAAAAATATATATCCTTGTTTCCCACCTTTCCAAACCTAGAATAGTCCCTTATACAGGCTTTGCAGTATTCTGGACTTTTGAATAGTGCCTGTGTTGCCCATTTCCTTACTTGGATAGAGGGAAGTTTATTTGCTCACCAGTGGGAGTGGGGAGCATTGAGCAGCCTATCTGTCCCTGAAGGAGTGACCTCAGCACAAGAATCTTCAATTAATTGGCTGTTTTGGGCCATTTCTAGCTCTTTAAAGTTCCCAACATAAAAACCCGCTTTGGCACGTTTTTTTACACAGCAATAGCACCTCGTGGTCCTGCAGAGTGGTGCAGGAAGCAGAGAAATGAAAAGAGTGACTGCTTTCAAGATGAAAGCATAATTCTTCTGTTACTACTTGTGTGACTGTGTTTCCTCGCCGATAAGTGAGTTTAAACTGCTGATTTACTTGTTTTAAGCCTGTTTTCTGTGTTTTTACAATAGCTGCACTTTTTTAAAGTTTGTTTGTTTGCATTTAACTGTTGAGGCTGCCCACTCAAGTACGCTAGCCTGTGTATTGAATTTACTGTACTTCTGCTGCTGTTTCTCTGAAAAAATGAAAAAAAAAATACAAATAAATATCCTTGTTTCCCGCCTTTCCTAACCTAGAATAGTCCCTTATACTGGCTTTGCTGTATTCTGGACTTTTGAATAGTGCCTGTGTTGCCCATTTCCTTACTTGGATAGAGGGAAGTTTCTTTGCTCACCAGTGGGAGTGGGGAGCCTTGAGCAGCCTATCTGTCCCTGAAGGAGTGACCTCAGCACAAGAATCTTGTAGTTAATTGGCTGTTTTGGGCCATTTCTAGCTCTTTAAAGTTCCCTGCATAAAATCCCGCTTTGGTGCATTTTTTTCACTTATCCTACTCAGCAATAGCTCCTCGTGGTCCTGCAGAGTGGTGCTAGCAGCAGAGAAATGAAAAGCTTGACTGCTTTCAAGATAAAGTATATTTTTTCTGTTACTACCTGTGCGACCAACCTTCCTCGGCCAAAAGCAAGTTTAAACTGCTGATTTACTTGTTCTAAGCCTGTTTTCTGTGTTTTTACAATACATGCATTTTTTTAAAGTTTGTTTGTTTGCATTTAACTGTTGAGGCTGCCCACTCAAGTGCACTAGCCTGTGTATTGAATTTACTGTACTTCTCCTGCTGTTTTTCTGAAAAAAGAAAAAAAAAACAAATAAAAATCTTTGTTTCCCACCTTTCCTAACCTAGAATAGTCCCTTATACAGGCTTTGCTTTATTCTGGAATTTTGAATAGTTCCTGTTTTGCCCATTTCCTTACTTGGATAGAGGGAAGTTTCTTTGCTCACCAGTGGGAGTGGGGCACCTTGAGCAGCCTATCTGTCCCTGAATGAGTGACCTCAGCACAAGAATCTTGTAGTTAATTGGCAGTTTTTGGCCATTTCTAGCTCTTTAAAGTTCCCTGCATAAAAACCCGCTTTGACATGTTTTTTTCAATTATCCTATGCAGCAATAGCACATCGTGGTCCTGCAGAGCCATGCAGGAAGCAGAGAAATGAAAAGAGTGACTGCTTTTAAGATAGAAGTATAATTGTTCTGTTACTACCTGTACAACCATCTTTCCTCACTGATAAGTGAGTTTAAACTGCTGATTTACTTGTTCTAAGCCTGTTTTCTGTGTTTTTACAATAGTTGCACTTTTTTAAAGTTTGTTTGTTTGCATTTAATTGTTGAGGCTGCCCACTCAAGTGCGCTAGCCTGTGTATTGAATTTACTGTACTTCTCCTGCTGTTTTTCTGAAAAAAAGAAAAAAATATATATCCTTGTTTCCCACCTTTCCTAACCTAGAATAGTCCCTTATACAGGCGTTGCAGTATTCTGGACTTTTGAATAGTGCCTGTGTTGCCCTCTTCCTTACTTGGATAGAGGGAAGTTTATTTGCTCACCAGTGGGAGTGGGGAGCATTGAGCAGCCTATCTGTCCCTGAAGGAGTAACCTCAGCACAAGAATCTTCAATTAATTGGCTGTTTTGGGCCATTTCTAGCTCTTTAAAGTTCCGTACATAAAAACCCGCTTTGGCACGTTTTTTACACTTATCCTACTCGGCAGCAGCTCCTCGTGGTTTTGCAGAGTGGTGCTAGAAGCAGAGAAATCAAAAGAGATACTGCTTTCAAGATAAAAGTATAGTTTTTCTGTTACTACTTGCGAGACTGTCCTTCCTCGCCGAAAAGTGAGTTTAAACTGCTGATTTACTTGTTCTAAGCCTGTTTTCTGTGTTTTTACAATAGCTGCACTTATTTAAAGTTGGTTTGTTTGCATTCAACAGTTGAGGCTGCCCACTCAAGTGTACTAGCCTGTGTATTGAATTTACTGTACTTCTCCTGCTCTATTTATGAAAAAAAATAAAAAACAAAAAAAATCTTTGTTTCCCCAATTTCCTAACCTAGAATAGCCCCTTATACAGGCTTTGCTTTATTCTGGACTTTTGAATAGTTCCTGTGTTGCCCATTTCCTTACTTGGATACAGGGAAGTTTCTTTGCTCACCAGTGGGAGTGTGGAGCCTTGAGCAGCCTATCTGTCCCTGAAGGAGTGACCTCAGCACAAAAATCTTGCAGTTAATTGGTCGTTTTGGGCCATTTCAAGCTCTTTAAAGTTCCCTGCATAAAAACCCAGCTTTGGCGCATTTTTTCACTTATCCTACTCAGCAACAGCTCCTTGTGGTCCTGCAGAGTGGTGCTAGCAACAGCGAAATGAAAAGAGTGACTGCTTTCAAGATAAAAGTATAATTTTTCTGTTACTACCTGTGCAACTGTCCTTCCTTGGCCAAAAGCGAGTTTAAACTGCTGATTTTCTTGTTCTAAGCCTGTTTTCTGTGTTTTTACAATACATGCACTTTTTTAAAGTTTGTTTGTTTGCATTCAACTGTTGAAGCTTCCCACTCAAGTGCACTAGCCTGGGTATTGAATTTACTGTACTTCTCCTGCTGTTTTTGTGAAAAAAGAAAAAAAAACAAAAAAAAATCCTTGTTTCCCACCTTTCCTCACCTAGAATAGTCCCTTATACAGGCTTTGCTTTATTCTGGACTTTTGAATAGTTCCTGTGTTGCCCATTTCCATACTAGGCTAGAGAAAAGTTTCTTTGCTCACCAGTGGGATTGGGGCAGCCTAGAGCAGCCTATCTGTCCCTGAAGGAGTGACCTCAGCACAAGAATCTTGTAGTTAACTGGCAGTTTTGGGCCATTTCTAGCTCTTTAAAGTTCCCTGCATAAAAACCCACTTTGGCACATTTTTTTGCTTATCCTACTCAGCAACAGCTCCTCGTGGTCCTGCAGAGTGGTGCTAGCAACAAAGAAATGAAAAGAATGACTGCTTTCAAGATAAAAGTATAATTTTTCTGTTAGTACCTGTGCGACCATCCTTCCTCGCCGAAAAGCGAGTTTAAACTGCTGATTTACTTGTTCTAAGCTTGTTTTCTGTGTTTTTACAATGCCTGCACTTTTTTAAACTTTGTTTGTTTGCATTTAACTATTGAGGCTGCCCACTCAAATGCGCTAGCCTGTGTATTGAATTTACTGTACTTCTCCTGCTGTTTTTCTAAAAAAAAGAAATAAAAAACAAAAAAAATCCTTGTTTCCCGCCTTTCCTAACCTAGAATACTCCCTTATACAGGATTTACTGTATTCTGTACTTTTGACTATTTCCTGTGTTGCTCATTTCCTTACTTGGATAGAGGGAAGTTTCTTTGCTCACCAGTGGGAATGTGGAGCCGTGAGCAGCCTATCTGTCCCTGAAGGAGTGACCTCAGCACAATAATCTTGTAGTTAATTGATTGTTTTGGGCCATTTCTAGCTCTTTAAAGTTCCCTGCATAAAAACCCGCTTTGGCACGTTTTTTTTTCACTTATCCTATGCAGCAATAGCACCTCGTGATCCTGCAGAGTGGTGCAGTAAGCAGAGAAATGAAAAGAATGACTGCTTTCAAGATAAAAGTATAATTTTTCAGTTACTACCTGTGCAACCGTCTTTCCTCACCAATAAGTGAGCTTAAACTGCTGATTTACTTGTTCTAAGCCTGTTTTCTGTGTTTTTACAATAGTTGCACTTTTTTAAACTTTGTTTGTTTGCATTTAACTGTTGAGGCTGCCCACTCAAGTGCGCTAGCCTGTGTATTGAATTTACTGTACTTCTCCTGCTGTTTTTCTGAAAAAAAGAAAAAAATATATATCCTTGTTTCCCACCTTTCCTAACCTAGAATAGTCCCTATTACAAGCTTTGCAGTATTCTGGACTTTTGAATAGTGCCTGTGTTGCCCATTTCCTTACTTGGATAGAGGGAAGCTTATTTTCTCACCAGTGGGAGTGGGGAGCATTGAGCAGCCTATCTGTCCCTGAAGGAGTAACCTCAGCACAAGAATCTTTAATTAATTGGCTGTTTTGGGCCATTTCTAGCTCTTTAAAGTTCCGTACATAAAAACCCGCTTTGGCACGTTTTTTACACTTATCCTACTCGGCAGCAGCTCCTCATGGTTTTGCAGAGTGGTGCTAGAAGCAGAGAAATCAAAAGAGATACTGCTTTCAAGATAAAAGTATAATATTTCTGTTACTACTTGCGAGACTGTCCTTCCTCGCCGAAAAGTGAGTTTAAACTGCTGATTTACTTTTTCTAAGCCGGTTTTCTGTGTTTTTACAATAGCTGCACTTATTTAAAGTTGGTTTGTTTGCATTCAACAGTTGAGGCTGCCCACTCAAGTGTACTAGCCTGTGTATTGAATTTACTGTACTTCTCCTGCTGTTTTTCAGAAAAAAATATAAAAAACAAAAAAAATCTTTGTTTCCCCAATTTCCTAACTTAGAATAGTCCCTTATACAGGATTTGCTGGATTCTGGACTTTTGAATAGTGCCTGTGTTGCCCATTTCCTTACTTGGATACAGGGAAGTTTCTTTGCTCACCAGTGGGAGTGTGGAGCCTTGAGCAGCCTATCTGTCCCTGAAGGAGTGACCTCAGCACAAAAATCTTGTAGTTAATTGGCTGTTTTGGGCCATTTCAAGCTCTTTAAAGTTCCCTGCATAAAAACCCGCTTTGAGGCATTTTTTCACTTATCCTACTCAGCAACATCTCCTCATGGTTCTGCAGAGTGGTGCTAGCAAAAGAGAAATGAAAAGAGTGACTGCTTTCAAGATAAAAGTATAATTTTTCTGTTACTACCTGTGCGACCATCCTTCATCGCTGAAAAGTGAGTTTAAACTGCTGATTTACTTGTTCTATGGTTGTTTTCCTGTGTTTTTACAATACCTGCACTTTTTTAAAGTTTGTTTGTTTTTATTTAACTGTTGAGGCTGCCCACTCAAGTGTGATAGCCTGTGTATTGAATTTACTGTACTTCTCCTGCTGTTTTTCTGAAAAAAAGAAATAAAAAACTAAAAAAATACCCTTGTTTCCCACCTTTCCTAAACTAGAATTGTCCTTTATACAGGCTTTACTTTATTCTGGACTTTTGGATAGTTCCTGTGTTGCCCATTTCTTTACTTGGATAGAGGGAAGTTTTTTTGTTCACCAGTGGGATTGGGGAGCCTTGAGCAGCCTATCTGTCCCTGAAGGAGTGACCTCAGCACAAGAATCTTGTAGTTAATTGGCCATTTTGGACCCTTTCTAGCTGTTTAAAGTTCCCTGCATAAAAACCCGCTTTGGCGCATTTTTTTCGCTTATCCTACTCAGCAACAGCTCCTCGTGTTCCTACAGAGTGGTGCTAGCAGCAGAAAAATGAAAACAGTGACTGCTTTCAAGATAAAAGTATAATTTTTCTGTTACTACCTGAGCGACCATCCTTCCTCACTGAAAAGCGAGTTTAAACTGGTGATTTACATGTTCTAAGCCTGTTTGCTGTGTTTTTACAATACCTGCACTTTTTTAAAGTTTGTTTGTTTGCATTTAACTGTTGAGGCTGGCCACTCAAGTGCGCTAGCCTGTGTATTGAATTTACTGTACTTCTCCTTCTGTTTTTCTGAAAAAAAGAAATAAAAAAACAGAAAAAAATCCTTGTTTCCCACCTTTCCTAAACTAGAATAGTTCCCTATACAGGCTTTGCTCTATTCTGGACTCTTGGATAGTTCCTGGCTGCCCATTTCCTTACTTGGATAGAGAGAAGTTTCTTTACTCACCAGTGGGAGTGGGGATCCTTGAGCAGCCTATCTGTCCCTGAAGGAGTGACGTCAGCTCAAGAATCTTGTAGTTAATTGGCCATTTTGGGCCATATCTAGCTCTTTAAAGTTCCCTGCAAAAAAAACCCGCTTTGACACATTTGTTTTGCTTATCCTACTCAGCAACAGCTCCTCGTGGTCCTGCAGAGTTGTGCTAGCAGCAGAGAAATGAAAAGAGTGACTGCTTTCAAGATAAAAGTATAATGTTTCTGTTACTACCTGTGCGACCGTCCTTCCTCACTGAAAAGCGAGTTTAAACTGCTGATTTCCTTGTTCTTAGCCTTTGTTTCTGTGTTTTTACAATACCTGTACTTTTTTAAAGTTTGTTTGTTCGCATTTAACTGTTGAGGCTGCCCACTCAAGTGCGCTGGGCTGTGTTTTGAATTTACTGTACTTCTCCTGCTGTTTTTCTGAAAAAAAGAAAAAAAAATCCTTGTTTCCCGCCTTCCCTAACCTAGAATACTCCATTATACAGGCTTTGCTGTATTCTGGACTTTTGAATAGTTCCTGTGTTGCCCATTTCCTTACTTGGATAGAGGGAAGTTTCTTTACTCACCAGTGGGAGTGGGGAGCCTTGAGCAGCTTATCCGTCCCTGAGGGAGTGACCTCAGCACAAGAATCTTGTCGTTAATTGGCCATTTTGGGCCATTTCTAGCTCTTTAACGTTCCCTGCATAAAAACCCGCTTTGTTGCATTTTTTTTGCTTATCCTATTCAGCAACAGCTCCTCGTGTTCCTTCAGAGTGGTGCTAGCAGCAGAGAAATGAAAAGAGTGACTGCTTTCAAGAGGAAAGTATAATTTTTGTGTTACTACCTGTGAGACCTTCCTTCCTCACCGTAAGGCAAGTTTAAACTGCTGATTTACTTGTTCTAAGCCTGTTTTCTGTGTTTTTACAATATCTGCACTTTTTTAAAGTTTGTTTGTTTGCATTTAGCTGTTGAGGCTGCCCACTCAAGTGTGCTAGCCTGTGCATTGAATTTACTGTACTTCTCCTGCTGTTTTTCTGAAAAAAAGAAAAAAAAACTAAACAAAATCCTTGTTTCCCTCCTTTCCTAACCTAGAATAGTCCCTTATACAGGCTTTGCTGTATTCTGTTTTTTGAATATTTCCTGTGTTGCCCATTTCCTTACTTGGATAGAGGGACGTTTCTTTGCTCGCCAGTGGGAGTGAGGAGCCTTGAGCAGCCTATCTGTCCCGGAAGGAGTGACCTCAACACAAAAATCTTGTAGTTAATTGGTGGTTTTGGGCCATTTCTAGCTCTTTATAGTTCCCTGCATAAAAACCCGCTTTGGCGCGGCTTTGCATGATTGTGCACATAGCGCAGCATTGGGCAGTGCCGCTTAATCGGGTTTACACTTTTCCTGGCTCCACAAAGTCTGCTCTTCACATTTTCCCTTAGAACTGCTCTATCTCTCAAATTAAACATCCTATTCTCAATCTAATCCCTGCACTTGCCCATATAAGCAATCTTACAACTCAGCACTAGTAAACTAAAAGTACTTTATACTTATATACTCCCTTCGAATACCTTGTCCCCTAGTGGTCCTTTTGGATTCAGTGATAAAGGATTTCCCTATACTATTCTAGCATGTCCAAAGGTCAGTTAATGGTTTCCTCTCCACTCCAGCTGGTGAATCTGAGAATCTTGAGGCAATGTTACAACTGTCTCATGTACACAGACAACCCTCTCTTCCTCCCAACAAGTTGAAATATATGTGTGAGAGATGCAACCATATTGCCAGACAAACTGGAGGCTTAGCTCTCTCAACTCAGAACTGGTGAAACCAGTCAGGGGGAGAAGGTAACCTCACACATCACAAATCCAGTCTCACATAGTCCTATCACAACAGCAAACCAAACATATAAACACACAAAGACATACTCAGAGGCTCTAAATAAAAATCTGCCTAAGCAGCACAGTCCTCCAAAGCAGACATCCAAGTAAACACCACGCCAAAACAAAACACATGCAACACATAGCTCACAAAGTCAGTGTGCCAAACAGACACAGCCCTTAAGGCTAAATAACACACCCAATACACTTGTAATAGGTGCTTCTATAGTCAGACACACTGATGTCCCGCTCACCAGGCTCAACAAAGAGAAGGTCACAGTGAGCTGCCTGTCGGGCGCTAGGATCCACCACATAACACAAGCACTCAGGTCACTCCAAAGCAAGTACAAATATGACTCAGTCATTGTCCATGCTGGTGTGAATGACCTGAGACGTACCTCCCTTAACTACATGAAAAGAGACATAGAGAAGCTCTCTGATCATGTAGCCCAGTCTGGTATGACCCTGACCTTGAGCAGCATCTTACCCTCACCTAGAATGATGCCACAGTATAAAGACAAAATGATCAATTTTAACAATTGGCTAAAATTTTGGTGTCATTCAAAGGGGATCCAGTGTCTGTCGGCCTGGGATGACATGCTCGACAAGCCACATTGCTTTGCTAGGGACGTCTTGCACCTGTCACTCCTGGGCTTTCAGATGGTGGCAAAGGCTCTTGCCACCCCCATAGTGCCTTTTTTATGCAAGGCTCAAAAGACAAACCCACCTCCATAGACAACACAATGAATAAGAAACTAAGGGTAATGCTGCTAAACGCCAGAAGTCTAAACCTCAAGATGCATGCACTCGAAGCCCTCCTCAGTGTGGATAACATCAATATCTGTGCAGTGACAGAAACCTGGTTCAAGGCTCCAGAGAGCACCCCAGTACTACCAGGTTATACCTCACATCATGCTTTTTGTCTCCAAAACTCAGATTGATCCACAAAAGGAAGGGGAGCATCCATATTCATCAAAGATACGCACACCTCCAGGTTAGTGGCGTTGCAGAAGCATTGGAGACCATCCATGTGCAACTAACAGTGGGCAAAACTGCTTTTCAGTTTGTAGCATGTTACAGACCACCCTCTCAAAATCAGAAATCCCACTCGGCTTTCCAGAGAACACTGGAGAATATGAAGATCTCTCCAAACACCATTATAATGGGTGACTTCAACTACCCAAACATAGACTGGGAGCATTACTCAATCCCCAACACCCCAGCCCAAAGGTTCCTAGAATTTATAAACTCAAATGCTATGGAACAACTAGTCACCACTCCCACAAGAGGGGAAAACATACTTGACCTAATCATCACCAACATGGGGACTCTATGCTCCATAGCAGAGGTATACTCCTCATTGGTAAGATCGGACCATAAATTAATTTCACTGGATATCCACATCCCGACCCCACCCCCAGCCCGGAAAACCACAGTGAAAAACTTCTCAAAAGTGAACTTCACACTTCTCAAAACTGAGGTGGAATCCTTCAAGGCCCCCGGCAAGTGGAAACTACAGGCCAAACTGCAGAATCCTATAAAAATGCATTCTATGGACACCTCCAGGAATGCATGGATCATGCTATCCCAAACAAAACCAAGACCAAATCTTCCAAAGGTAGGCGTCCAGTCTGGTGGACCCTAGCCATAAATAATCTGTACAACAGAAGGAGGAAGCTACTACATGATAGAGCAAAATCCCTAAAAGAGAAGGCATCTCTGATCAGTACTAGCAAAAAACTAAGATCCCTCATAAAATCCTCCAAGGCCAGCTTCGAGAGAAAAATTGCACAGGAAACTAAAGATAATCATAAGGCCTTTTTCAGTTATGTTAGGAACCTGGGATGCAACTCCCAGATATGCTCAGAGTTGATCCAAAATGACAAAAAATACAAGGAACCTACGGACATTGCCAACATCCTGGCAGACAGGTTCAGTGCAAACACCCCCCCCCCCCCAAAAGAGCAAATATCTATCCCAGCAGAGAGCTGCCTCCCTAACATCTTAGATGATCAGGTGAAAGCCGCCCTCTCCAAAGCAAATACACAGCATCAATGGGACCAGACAGTGTCCCGGGTTGTGTCCTACATGAACTCCAAGAAGAACTAAACCCTCACATAAAGCTGCTCTACAATCTCAGCCTTACTACAGGATATGTGCCCAAAGAATGGCGTACAGCAACAGTGGTCCCACTCCACAAAGGTGGTGCTTTTACGGACCCCGGAAACTGTCGCCCCATAAGCCTGACTAGCCTAGTCTGCAAAGCTATGGAGAGGATCATCATGGAACTCATAAACAAAGACATTGGGGAACTACAGACACTAGATCCTACCCAAATCAGCTTTGTTAAGGGCAGATCCTGCCTCTTGAACCTGGTCAACTTCTTTGAGACAGTCACCAAGGCCATAGATGAAGGGAAGGTAGTCCACACAGCCTTCCTGGATCTCGCAAAAGCATTCGACACAATACCCCACTTGGGCATCATAGATAAACTATCCAGCTTAAATATAAACCCCTATGTTACTAGATGGGTTGCAAACTGGCTCAAAGACAGAACCACAGAGTCAGAATTGCTGGAGCCATGTCAGACTTGAAACCAGTTACAAGTGGCGTCCCACAAGGCTCAGTCCTGGGACCTCTCTTGTTCGATATATATTTCTCTGAGGTACAGGCTAACACAGAAGGACTGTGGCTGACCAAGTTCGCAGATGATTGCAAACTGGGTGCCATAATCAACTCTCCAGCTGACACAAACATCCTTCAAAAGGGTCTCACAAAGCCGGATAACTGGTGCCAGAGCCATGGCCTAAAGCTAAATGCCAAAAACTGTATAGTCATACCCTTTGGCAAAAACAAAGTGCCCACAAATTACCACATAGGTGGTAACCCATTAAGTAAGGAGGAAACAATTAGGGACCTGGGGACCCAAGTCGATAGTAATCTCTCCTTTGACAACCACATTGGCAAAGTGGTTAGAAAGACCTTCTATATAGCCCACCTTATCATGAAAGGTTTCACATATTAATCAAGAGAGGTCATCGTGCCCCTTTATTCATCCCTCATCAGGCCCATAATAGAATACAATGCCCCATTTGGGATGTACCTTACCCGACACCTGCAGCATCTAGAAAGACCCCAAAAGTACCTCGCAAAGAGGATCAAGGGACTCAAACAGATGCCATATGCTGCTCGGTTAAAGAAACTCCAGCTCTACGCAATTGCATACCGCCTACTTAGAGGTGATCTATGCTTGACATATAAAGCTATGTCCAACCCAGAATTAATGGACATGCTCCACCTCTGAAAATCCAAATCCCTTAGAGCTATGTGCTCGAGGGACTTGAACCTCAGAACAGAAATAAATAGGACATGCTGGAGGGACAGATTCATAATCCAGAGGCTCCCTTCATGCTGGAATAAATTCCCAGTACATGTTAGGCAGAGCCCCTCGCTGACTCTCTTCAAAAGGAATCTTGATGAGTGGATGGAAGATCATAGGTTTACCCCGGGGATTACTTCTGTGCCACTACTAGACAGAGGCACAGTAAACTAACCTTATAAAGGGCACAGTACACTCAATTCAAAGGGTGGTTAAAGCCAAACACACTCTGGCTAGGCTTGTAAATGCACTAGGGCAGATAGCCTAGTATGAACCTGTGAACCTATGAACCTAATCCTAACCCTAACACTGCCCTTTGCCCAAACCTAATTCTGCACCTTACCTTAATAAAAACCTTCCCATAACAATCCCACTACACAACACACATTCAGACACACAAACACAAACATACACTAATAACACTAGATCTATCCCCTTACCTAACCCTGACCCTAACCCAGAAATACACCCACTTGAACGCAAATGTGCAAACCCTATATGCTCACCTATCCCTGACCCTAACCCTGACTCTCATACGTATGCACAGAAACTCTCAACTTTCCAGCCCTGCTCACCCTTCTCAGTGAAACATCCCCTTGACATTTTGACTGCTCAGCTGTTTGTACCTTTGATATTAAGCACCACCAATTGTGCTTATCAACCAAACAGATGTTTAATGGATTTGTTTTTTCTTTCTGTATTCCATTTGTTTGGTTCATAGGTAAGTACTAGGCTATCTGCCAAAGGGCATTTATAAGCCAAGCCAGAATGTGTTGGCTTTCATCATCCCCCTTAGATAAGTTCCCTGTGCCTCTGTCCAGCAGAGCCATTAGTTCCCTGCACCACTGTCCAACAAAGCCACTGCAGTGATCCCCAGGGTAAATTTTCTGTTTCCCATCCACCCATCAAGGTTTTTCTTGAAGTGTGTTAGTGAGGGGCTCTGCCTGATGTATATTGGAATCCTGTTCCAAAACATGGGGAGTCTCTGGAATAGGAATCTATCCCTCCAGCATGTCCTATTTATCGTTGTGGTGAGGTTTATATCTCTAGAACGTGTGGCTCGCCGGGATTTGTTTTTTTTTTTTAGGTGAAGCATGTCCATCAATTCTGGGTTGGACATGGCCTTGTATGTCAGGCAGAGATCACCTATGAGTAAGCAGTATGCAACCGAGTACAGCTGGAGTTTCTTGAGTCATGCTGCATAGGGCATGTTTGAGGCCAGTAATCCTCTTGGCGAGGTACTTTTTATTTATTTTATTTTTATTTATTTATTTATTTACATTTGTTGACCAGGAGAGTCTGACTGGACGTAGGTCCATTTTCAACAGAGGCCTGGGGAGAAAAGCTCCACAGTTAAAATAAACAGACAGTAGTTACATTGGATTACATAGCAATTAACAATTTAACATAGCAATTAATTACAAACATATTTACAGATGAAGAACATAGTACATTAGTAGACAACTAGAATCTTTATCTGTGAAGTACATAACAGACATTAACAAATGTTACAATAAGAAGTTCCTGCTGTATAAAAAGTACTAGGCTTATGAGCATCTGAGCTTGCTATAATCAAGGTAGTTAGTGGGGTGGAAAGAAAGGTAGTGGTTGGATGGGGTGGGTGATATTAGAGTGGGAGTTGCAAGGGCATAGCTAGCATGTTTTAAGGTGTGCTTTTAGTAAAGTTTTGAAGTGGGTGCATGATGGTACAGAGGTAATTGTGGGTGGGAGGGAGTTCCATAATTTGGCTATGCCGCAAGAGAATAGTGCTTCACCAGCAGAGTTATTGGCTTTAGTATTCTGCAAGGGATTTTTGTTGCTGGATCTTAGTGGTCTGGTGGTGCGATAGGGTTGGAGTAGATTCTGGAGGGATGGGACATTTAGTGGATGGTTTACTAGTTTGTGGGTGAGTGATAGTTCAGGCCAGCCCAGTTCAGTAAGTGAGAGACAGTGGTGACTACAGTAGGATGCCCCTGTGGCGAATTTGGAAATTTTGTTGTAGCAGGTCTCTAGCTTGTTTAGATCACATTGCCTTAGGTTGGTATATATTGGAGAGGCATAAAGTAGTGTGGAGATAAGGTGGGAATTTGCTATTGAAATCTTTGCTGCTTTGGTGAGGAGTTGCTTATTTCTGTATAACACTCCTAGTTTTTTGTGGACTTTTGTTATGGTCATGGATATGTGAATGTCAAATTTTAGTTTATTGTCTATTTCCACTCCTAACAATTTGGTGTGTTCATTTGGGTATATAGTGATGTTGTCTTTTGTTGTGATGTTAAAGTGAGAGTTGTTTTGAGTATGTTTGGTGGGTTGGAAGATGAGTAGTTTAGTTTTGTTTGGGTTGATTATTAATTGGGCATCTGATAACCAAGTTTCAACAGAGGAAAAGGCTTCCTCTGTGACTTTTTGCAGTTTTGGTAGGGACTGGGCTGAGCAGATGATGGTGGAGTCATCTGCGTATTGTACGAGTGTGCCATGTTTGGTGGCAGAGGCTTGATTATTGGAGAAAACAGAGAAGAGTAGGGGTCCAAGGATGGATCCTTGGGAAACCCCTATGGAGACAGGTAGTTGGGGAGATATGTCATTCTGCCATACAACGGATTGTTGGCAGTCAGACAGGTAACTCTGAAACCAGTTGGTGACTGATTGAGAGGATAGGTTATTGAGGACAGTGATGAGTTTTTTGTGTGGGACCATGTCAAATGCTTTAGATAGGTCTAGGAAAGTAGCAAAGGAGAGATAGCCATTGTTTTTATGCTGAAAGATAGTGTTAGTAAAGGAGAGTAAGGCAGTGGTGCTGCTATGGTTTGGTCAGAAACCATGCTGAGTATTGGAAAGGAGGTTGTTAGTAAGGAGGTAGTCTGAGACCTGAGAATGCATGCATCTCTCTAGTATTTTGGAGAGTGGAGAGAGAATAGCTATGGGGCAGTAATTGGTTAGTTCTGTGGAGGGGCCACCTTTGTGGAGGGGAATTATATGTGATACTTTCCACAGTGTGGGAACGTAAATTTCTGACAGAGATTGGTTAATCAAGATGGATACTGGGTAGGCCAGAGCATCAGCTGCAATTTGTAGGTATTCACTTGGGAGGTTATCTGCTGCTAATTTGGGGGGCTTAAGTTTAGTTAAGAGTTTTTTTATGTTGGAGGTAGGTACAGGAGAAAAAGATAAGGCAGTGGGGAGATTACTAGTTGAACGTGCAGGTTGGAGGGGAGGAGGGTTGTGTTGTTTAGCTAGTGATAGTATGGGTTGTGCGAAGTGTGTGTTGAATGAGGTAGCAATATTTTTGGAGGAGTGAGGGATGTTAGGAGGAGGGGTACTGACTTTACCCGAGTGAAGGATGGAGTTTATGGAGGACCAAAATTGTTTGCGGCTGTGTTGGGAGGAGTCTAGGGCATTTTGTGGCCTTTCCAGCTGTTGCAGGTGTCTTGTAAGGCACACCACAAATGGGCTGTTGTATTCTATGATAGGTCTAATGAGTGATGAGTAGAGAGGCTCAATAACCCCTTTTGTTCTAGATGTGAACCCTTTTGTGATTAGGTGGGCCACATAGAAGGATTTTCTAACCACCTTGGCAATATGATTATCAAAGGAGTGATTACTATCTACTTGGGTCCCCAGATCCCTTTTTACATTTTCTGTATTTAGGGGACTACCACCTATGTGGTAGTATGTGGGTACTTTGTTTTTTCCAAAAGGGATGACTATGCACTTTTTGGCATTTTAGCTTGAGGCCATGATTTTGACACCAGGAATCCATCTCAGTGAGACCCATCTTGAGGGTGTCTGTATCAGCCGGAGAATCAGTTATGGCCCCTAGTTTACAGTCATCTGTAAACATGGTCAGCCATAATCCTCCTATGCTTGCCTGTACCTCTGAGAAGTATATACCGAACAGAAGGGGTCCTAGGACTGAGCCCTGAGGGATGCCACTTGTAACCGGTTTAGAGTCAGACGTAGAGTCTGCAACTCCCACCATGTGGGTTCTATCTATGAGCCAGTTGGCAACCCATCTCGTGACATAGGGGTTTATGTTCAAGCTGGTGAGCTTGTCTATAATACTAGAATGGGGAATGGAGTCAAAAGCCTTTGCAAAGTCTAGGTAGGCTGTGTGAACCTCCTTTCCCTCATCTAATGCCTTGGTAACCATCTCAAAGAAGTCCACCAGGTTTAGGAGGCATGATCTGCCCATAACAAAGCCAAACTGGGTAGGGTCCAAGGTTTGGAGGTTCCCAATGTCTCTGTTAATGAGGTCCATGATGATGCGTTCCATAGCCTTGTAGACCAGGCTAGTCAGGCTTATAGGGCGATAGTTCCTGGGGTCCGTTGTGGCTTCACCTTTGTGGAGTGGGATAACTGTTGCTGTGCTCCACTCTGTGGGTACATAGCCTGTAGAGAGGCTGAGTTTGAACAGTGTGTTTAGGTGAGGGGTTAGTTCATTTTGGACCTCTTGTAAGACACAGCCTAGGACACCATCCGGTCCCATTGAAGCTGTGTTTTTGGCTTTGGATAGGGCTGTTTTAACCTGTGTGTCGTGATTGTCAGGGCCCTACATTCTTCTGGTATGGTTATGGGCCTTTTAGCGGGTGAGAGGGGGGTGAAGTTTGCACTAAACCTGTCTGCCAGAATGTTTTCAATATCAGTCGGTTCAGTGTATTTTGTGCCATTCTGCACTAACTCATAGCAAATCTGAGAGTTTCCACTTAGATTTGTGTTGCTTAGGCTGGCAGCTTGAGGAGAGATCAGGAAATAAGCCAGGCTGCTGGGTTGAGGGTCTGCAATTGGGGATGCATGAATTCTTCATTTTTTTGGATCAGGAGTGTTGGGATCTGAGGTAGATGCCATGGTGGTAGGGGTGACAGGCTGCGCAGCAGTGAGTACCAGTGCTTGCATGGTCAGTCTGGGGCATTCAGGATTGCCCTTGGTTTTACCTCCCTTATTTTGATCAGTACCCTTGAAATGAGTGGTAGAGTGGGAAATGCATAGACTGAGAAGTTTACCCACTGGAAGGATAGAGCATCTACTTTCCAGGCCTTGCTGTGAGGTTCCCTGGTGCAGAATTTGCTGAGCTGGTGATTAGAATGGGAGGCAAAGAGATCCACCTTCGGGATGCCCCATTTCTATGTTAGAAGGGTGATGGTTCAGTGGTTTAGCTGCCACTCATGTTGGTCTAGTAGTTTTCTGCTTAAGTTGTCTGCCAGAGAGTTTAGGGAGCCTGGCAGGAATTGTGCTAGCAGGTGTAGTTGCATGGCTGAGGCTGTGTGCCAAAGGATCATGGAGAGCCTGCAGAGAGGATAAGAGTGAGTCCCTCCCTGCTTGCTGATATACCACAGCACTATGGTGTTGTCTGTTTTGATCAGTAGAGGTCCCAGGGAGAGTAGGGGTCTGAAAGCTGTCAGGGCATGCCAAACAGTTAGCATCTCTTTTTGATTGATGTGTAGATGTATTTGATTGGGCTCAAATGGTCCTGAATGCACCTGCCATCCAGGTGTCCACCCCAGGCATAGTCTGATGCACCTGTGGCAATGGTCTGGGTGGCATGGGGTTGTTAGAAGGGAAGTCCCTTGTTGTGGTTGCATGTTGCTGCCCACCAAAGAAAATCTTTCCATAGAAAAGGTATCATTGGTATGATAGTTTGTAGGTCTTGAGAGTGTTGACAGCAAAGGCTTTTTTAAGTACCATTGTAGTTTCCTCATATGTAGTATGGCATATGGAATGAGTAGAATGCAGGAGGCCATGAACCCTAGAGCTTGCAGGATTTCCTTGCAGGAAACTGGGTTCTGGTGGCTAGTTGAGAGAAGTAGCCTGTCAGGTAGGCTTGTTTTTCTGGAGTATCTGGGATGCTGTGTCCAGGCTTGCTCACAGGAATACAATTTTTTATGGGGGTACTAGTTTTGATTTCTTTTAATTGATAGTATACCCCAGGGAGATCAGTAGGTCCTTTACAAAGGTTAGGTGCTGTAACAGCTTTTCCTGACTCTCTGCCTGAATCAGGCAATCATCTAAGTAGGGGTAAATTTGAATATTTCTTTGTCTGCAAAAAGCAATGGCAGGAGCCAGGCATTTTGGGAAAACTCTGAGAGCAGTGGATAAGCCAAAGAGAAGTGCAGAGAACTGAAAGTGCATAGATCCTGCCCTGAAACGTACATATTTCCTGCAAAATTCCCTGACTGGGATCTGTACTTAGGCCTCTTTTAGATCTAGGGTGGCTAACCAAGCATCCTTAGAAAGCATAGGAAGAAGCTGCTGGAGGGTGAGCATTTAGAATTTTGGTATCACCAAAAAGTGTTTAGAATGGATAGATCGAGGGTAAGGTGCCAGGTGCCCTCTTTTCTGGGTACCAGAAAGAGTCTGGATAAATACCTTGGCCTATCTGGTCTGCAGGTACATGCTGAATTGCCCTCATGGAGAGCAGGGAAAGACTTGCTTTTTGGCCTCTGCCCATTGGTTTGGAGGAAGGTCTGGGAACTCTTTTGGTGTTGGCAGAGTGTGGAAATAAAATTTGTATCCCTGGGACACTATGTTGAGGACTCATCAGTCATTAGTAATAGAGGCCCAGTTGTTTACATGGAAGGAGAGTTTTCCTCCTAGGGGCACAAGCAGGTGGGCAGAGGTAAGGGATGGAGGTGTAAAGTCATTGCGAGTTCTTACCATAAGGGGGTGGCTTAGCACTCCCTGTTTTTGAAGAGGAGGAACCCCATTGCTTAGATCTCTACATACCCTGGGACTGCTGTCTGGGGGGTTTGCTTACCCTGGATCTGGGTTGAGCTGGCCTGGAGGGGGCTGGAAAGGACCAGTGCTTGGAGGGCAATGCCTACTGAAACTCAGAGGCTGAACCTGTAAAAAGTCTTTAACTGTCTGCATAGATTTAGCTTTTTCTTCCATCTGTTTTAAGACCTCTTCTGCCTTGGTGCCAAACAACCTGTCTTTGTTCAATGGTGCATCCAGTAATTTTGATTTAACATGGCCTGGCAAGGTATGTTCCTTAAGATGCTTCTAGGGCATCAAAGCCACATTGCAAGTTGTGCTTAGTAACTTGGCTTGCAGACTGCATAAGCTCTTGTAATTCTTTATTTTCTACACAAGCAGGAAAGGAAGATATTTTTCTGTTTGAGGAGTTCCATGGTATGCAGCTGATATTTCAGCATGTGGAACTGACAATTTAGTGCTCTAATAGCAAGAGTATCAGAGGTGTATACTTTTTTACCCCTCTAAGGGCCCAACGATGTATAATTCTGGCATTGAACAAAGCACAAAAGTGACATCATGGTCCGGGCCTAAACAGGTGATGCAGTAAGAATGGAAGTCTAGGTGTGGTATTTGCTTTCTACAGGTGAGACAATTGTTAACTTTTTCTGACATCGGTTAAAGCAAGAAAAAAGGATCCCCAATGGGGTACTTAGCTTTAGATGACTTCAACTTCAATTCAGAAATGAAAACTCAGGTATGGGCCGACCGGCACTCGTGCAAACTGCTTCTGCTTTGGGCTCCTTAGCAAGAAAGACTGATGTAATGGCATCAGCTGCTTGATTATATACCACTGATGGTCTGACATCAGTCCTGGAGTGACAACAACTGATGCAGAAATACTAAGACTCTGGTATTCAGGCCGACTGAGGGCTAACCCTGGCAGGATAAGCCAAATGTGATGACTGCAACAGTGAAACACGAAGAACATCTGTGGTATTATTAAAAACAGTCAAGAGTTAAAACTGTAGAGACTATCCCTTCATTATCATATAAGAAAACCCATTCTTTAAAGTCCGTTTTTGAGTCCAATCCTTCACAAAATATGTTGCCCAGGTTAAGTCCCCCAGGTATGTATACCTGTGAAAGATGTGTTTCTTGCCAACGCATTGCTCAAAGGGATACATTTCTGTTGAGACACTTAATTTTACTTTTTGTTTTGTAGAAACGTTTGATTGTAATCACACTAACATCGTCTACTAGGAGTGCGCTCTTGTTGTGATGCCTTTTATGTGGGAAAATCACTAGAAGACTCAGTGACAGGATCAAAGAACATTTTCAAGCTATTAGAAAAGGTGACTGTAAAATGCTCTAGCCAAGCATATTAATGTCAGCACTCAATGCTCCATTTTTAAATTTATTGTGATTAAAAAAGTTTCCATTATTTTTGGTGACTGTAATCCATTACTTGAAGTAAAGGAACTCAAATGGCAAGTGAGACTTAAGGGAAACACACCCCCTGGATTAAATGAACATTTAAATGTAAATAGTAATCTTAGGTGGAATAGGTAATTGATGATGTCATTAATATGCTAATTAGCTGTACCTTATAGTGATACTAATGTTTAGTTGTGTTCCATATTTCTGATGAAGTTTGATTTGAAACATTTTACAAATAAAAGTGCACAAATTCTAGTTATGTCTTTAGTGATTGCTTATTAAAACTTTATTTGTCTTATTCTGAACATAGTTCTTCCATTTTTCGGAATGTATTGTTTTATTGTATTTAGCTTCATATTACCAACTTTGGATAGTGGTTTAGTTTTTTTATAACTATACACCTCTTTGCCTAAGTATCCATATCTGTATGCCTGTAGGGATGATCATGATGGAGCTGACACACACATATATATGTGATCTACACACAGTTGACTGTACACAGTTTGCATGTGTGAAAGAGGGAGCATGACTGTTAGAAATAGTGACCATTTCCAAGGCAGTCACCAAGTACCTGTGTGAGTGTACATCAGGGTTTACAACCTCCAGACTGAGCCAAGCCATCTGCAATATCCTCCACTCAGGCAACATTTACAAAGCACCCAATTAGGCATCCACAATACTGTCATTGTAGGGGTCACTAAGTGGCCCATTGCTGGCACACATAAGCAACATAGGGACATCTGCCTCCAACTGCTGATCTGTATACAGCATTGTTCAACAGGGTGCAGTCCTGGGTCCTCTACTGCTTGGAATCCATTTAACTACAATACAAATGACTACTGAATGACTGTGGCTAACAATGTTTGCTGATGCCTGCAGATTCTGAACAGTCATAGACTCTCTATGTATGTCACTATCCTGCAAGAGAGTATTAGAAACACATGCCTGTTGACATACAATTGGCCATAAACTCCATCAAATATAAATGTAGTATAATTTCCATCACTTAGAACTGTGTACCTGGTAAGTAACACATCAGTCACAACATGTGATGTACATTCTCAGGGGTGAAAGAACAGGGTACACAGACCTGGCCACACAGGTTTACACCTGAAGTGCCTCAGATCACCATGTCTTTAAAGTGGTATAGCAGGCATCATATGGCATAGCTGAGGCCAAAGTCACCATAACCTCCACGTACCCTTCCCTCAGCATGCTAATATCTAAGTGCAATAGGTATTGGGTAATGCAGCTTTCCAAGCAGTACTGGCAATTGCACACAAAGGTATGGCCCCACACAAGGACAGTTCACGTCTTCAGTATGTATTCATTGGGTATTGTCTTCAATGAGTGTCATTGCCTGTGGCATATAGACTACTTAGAGGTGATCTATGCCTTGCATACAGGACAATGTGTGACTGCTTGATTGCATATGCTGTCTATCTGTAGGAAGCATAGTAGATGGATGACTTACTGTAAAGACATTAACCTAGTATGTGATGCTAGTATGATATGCTTGTGGGAGAGATTTGTCGAGCAGACTTAAACACACCCCTGAAATAGAACCCCACCTAATGGCACACAGAGCACCTCAGTGCACCTCAGCACATGCCATCTGTATGATTGGCTTTGTGACCATCATCTCAACACAGGGCATCAGCCTGCATCCCTCTTTGACTGGGCAAGTTGTTGTGATCCTGTACCTATGAGTATAAAGATGCCTATGATTGTGAGGGCTACATGGCCATTATGCTAGTTAGGTTGAAATGTCCTATGGTTCCATAACATGATGTAAAATGCTTTAACATGCTCCCACACAAATATTGCTACATTGAGGCTAGCAAGACTTCCAATCACTGCATAACAGGACATGCAAAGATGCACACTTAGTGTAAGTTGGCCATATGCAGATGTAGAATATGAACAGTAAAAGTATGTGTTTTGGGGCAATTGAGTATGTGGCAGTTTGTATGTGTTAAAATGTACTGTGTACTGTGAACTTTGAATGAACTCTGAGCAACGAGAAAATATTGAAAAACAAGAGTCTGCCTGAAAGCAGGAAATGTGCCTTTTATGGAAGTGCATCCAATTTTCTTTCTCTGCCTAGAGATATGATGATGTGAATTGCCTCATGTTTATGGGTAAACCTTTAATTGGTTAACTGCCCTGTATAATGATCTAATTGGTTCATTTTTATATTTTTGTATTGTCAGCAATATCACCAGTATATAAGCTTGTTTATTCCTCTGTTCTGGGAGTCTCCCTGGTACTTTCCATGAGGCTCCCACACGTGTGTACTGTAGTTAATAAAAACCACTGAAAGGGAGAAAGAATGATTTGTCTTCATTTTCAAAGTATTGTGTAAAGTAACAATCGGTGCCGTTTACTCAGATCTGAATTGAGAACAAGCTGCAGCAGTCAGGAAGTGGACAAAATACTGCTAATGAAAGGGCCCATAACAGACTTTTCTGTTTCTGCAATATTTCTTTCATCTCTCTGTATTTGCTTGCCTTAATGATTTGATTTTTTTTATGCAAGAAAAGATATGATTTCTCTCATTCAGTTGTTTTGAGGTAAGTGGCATACATTTCTCTTCTGCTATTAAATGTGCAGTATGAGTGTGGGTTAATACGGAAATATTGGTGACATACGAATGAAAGGAGGAATGATAGTGGGGTAACAAGACGTTTATATAACACCTTAGCTAAACCTGTGTTAAACAACTATAGCTTACTGAGTGAAAATGGGAGTGAGTGCGGGAAAAATAAGTGAGCCAGAAAGAGGTACACCAGCTGGTTATATGTTTTATCGTGTGTCCCGGGACAGTTGCATGTTTTTAAATCAGTGGATTGCCCTTATTAAAAGTGACGGTGACCTTGCTTTTCCCAAAAATGGTAGTTTTAATAAAGATATTTTTACTAACTTGCGAAAGAAATTTAAAAAGAAAGGAAAAATACCAGGGTTGTGCTGAGCAGCTTTTAATGATTGGCTGTGTGAGGCTAAAGAAAGGGAAATGGACTCGGTCGTCAGTAGTCTTAAGGACAATCAAAAGAAACTAAAGAGCAGATAAAGGAACTGTGACATACTGCGAGTAATCTAGATATAGCAAATGGTAAACGCTTAAAGGAACCACCCTTTAAGGGATTATATCCTGTACAAGAATTAAGTAAATTACAAATAACTGAATCATCTGAGGATGATAACCCCTGGTTCCTCCCACCACTAAGGCTCCTCCACCACTATATCAGCCCTCACAGGTTCAAGACAGAGCAGTGAGCTCCACAACAAAAGGCGAAGGCCGATGGGGAGAAGAGCAGACCGCACCCGACTCTGGAAGCAGAAATCAGGGAATGGGAGGTCAGCCTAGCAGACCGCTTATAGAACAACCTCACCAAACAGATACAGGTAGACCATCACCTAGACTAACCCGTTCGAAAACAAAAAAAAAACAGCAGAAAAGAAAAACACAAATGATTTTTTACCCTAGGTCTAGCCAACCCAAAAAAATATCACAATAAAAACAAAACCATATATTTACACAAAGGTAAATATTACAAACAATGTCCAATTGTGACTGAAGACAATGGTGGCTACAGTGGTTCGGGCAGATCTAACCCAGATTCTGACTCTGAATTGGGCACTAGCCCATCAGATGAAGAGGGAGTATTCCATTGAGAGAAGTCCCAAACCCAGCCCATGCTAGAGATGTGGGACAACCGGCTACTGTGGTGGTACCTAGGGCGTGGTCAGCAGTTGATTTTCAAGCAATCACTAGATCACTTCCGCCTATTCGTAATAACCCAGTGAAGTTTCAATGCATATTAGCAGGACATATCTGTTTGCAAAATCCTACCATAGAAGAGGTTAGAGCTGTCCTCCAATGCGCTGACCCAGCTGATCTGATGAAACGTATCTGGGATCATGATACTGTTGCTACCCCAATACCGAAGCAAAAGACACAAGAGGAGAATGGATTTGAAGTGGTTAGGCAATGTATAGTTGATGCTATCACTGTAATAGTGCCAACTACCCCAAATTGGTCAAAAATTAAATCAGCCATACAGAAAGAGGATGAGCCTATAGATTAATACTTAAATTGACTCACTGAAGCCTTTGAGGCTTATTCTGGATGCCCAGAGCCCACCAATGGACCAGCACAAAGCGGGCTGTCAGCTGCCTTTGTAGATGGGTTACGCTCTTAGGTGAGGGACAAGCTAAAGGATGTATGTTTAAACTGGCCAAGTTTGGGCCTGAATTAGTTAGTCCAGCATGTACAATACCTATCTGACCATTTAGCCAAAGAAAAGAAGGATTTACAGGAGAAATTAGTAAAAGAACAAATCCAAATGTGTAGCGGTTTTGGTCAGTGGGGTAGAGGATGAGGACGAGGGAGAGGGAGGGGTGGATGCCTAGGAGCAGGAAATCAGAATAGACAAAACTGGAAGGGAACACAGTCGGCTCCACCCCAGAATTCTATTAATCAGACAGAGTGTTTCAACTGTGGCCAACCAGGCCACTGGAAAAATGAGTGTCCATATTTGGCTGAGCAACCTGCACCATACATCAATATGTCGCAACAGTGGAATTCTAACTGGACGCTGTCAAATCAACAGCAACCACAATGAAAGTTCCTTGAACAGAAACAACAGCAATTGTGTCCTTTTATTCCTGTGGATCAAGATGGACCACATGTTATGTTACTGGTTAAAAATAAACCTTATCCATTTTTAATTGATACCAAAGCAACTAAATCCATGCTAGCTGGCAAAGCAGCCATGAATGTTCCACTCTCAGACAAAATAACTAGAGGAGTGGGTGTCTCTGGTATACCTATTGAGTATTTCAAAACTGTTCCAGTCCCAGTAACTTTGGGACCTCTACAAGATAATCATGCATTTTTACTAGGACCCTCAGCACCTTTAAATTTATTAGGAAGAGACTTTCTAGCTGATGGAGTTTATCTCCAAGTACCTTCAGACCAACAGGATAGTACCCTGGCAGCCTTAGATGACACTATCATTTTACAGACGATGTGTATCCAGCCAAATTCTGACAGAAATGAGTATTTACATTCCCTACCCTCTCACCTGTGGACTACTCATGACAATGATGTAGGGTTTTTGATCTCAGCTACTCCTGTAAAATAACTCTAAAACCCAGTGCAAAGTTACCACGAGTACCACAGTACTCTTTGACAGCTGAGGCTATATCTGGTATTGCCCCTGTTATTTCTGCATTAGAACAGCAAGGGATCATTGTACCCACCATAAGCCCGTGTAACACCCCAATATTACCAATTGAAAAAACTGGTAAACAAGCTTACAGATTTGTGCAGGACCTACTGCAAAATGTTTTACGGTAATAGATATTTCATCAGCTTTTTTCTCTACTCCAGTACATCCCGATAGTCAGTATTTGTTTGCATTTACCTACAAAAGTCAGCAGTATACTTGGACTCGATTGCCCTAGGGATATGTAGAATCCCCAACCTTATTTTCTAGAGATATGCATAAACAGTTACCGGATCTGCAACTACCATCACGTTCAGTTCTAGTCCAATATGTGGACGATATTCTTATAGCTTCACCAGACAGTAACTCATGTAGGGAAGATTCCCTTCTAGTGTTAAACTTTTCAGCTACATGAGGGTTTAAAGTAAATAGATCAAAATTACAATTCTGTCAGGAAAAGGTGCAGGATTTGGGACATATTATTACAATGGGGTCTCATCAAATACTCCCATATCTCATAACTTCTATTCAAAATGCCCCACACCCTGAAACTCAGAGGCAGCTTCGAGGATTCCTTGGCCTAGCAGGATACTGTAGACAGTGGGTGCCTAATTTTTCAGAAATTTCAGCCCCCCCTGTTAGAACTCCTAAAAAAGGATGTTACGGAACCTTTACCCTGGACATCACAACACAATGAGGCTTTTCAGGCAATCAAGACAGCGTTTGCAAATCCTCCTGCCTTAGGATTTCAAGATTATTCCAAACCTTTTGTTTTCTTTTGCTGTGAGTGAAACAAGACTGCCTTGGGTCTCCTAGCCCAGCAACACACTGGAGGCTACCGGCCTATTGCGTGCTACAGCACTCAGCTAGATCTGGTTGCTTATGGTTACCCAGCTTGCTTGCTGTCTGTGGCAGCTGCTGCTGTCTTGGTTGACATGGCAGCTCCAATAACCCTGGGACATGATACTATACTAGCAGTCCCACATGCAGTTCAAGCGTTACTTTTAAAAACAAAAACACAGTATCTTTCAAATGCACATCTTACTAAGTATGAATTGAGTTTAATAAATAATCCCACCCTGCAAGTCATACATTGCCCACCACTGAACCCTGCATGTTTAATACCAACATCGGATGAGGGTGAACCACATGATTGTCTGCTTGTAGTTAACTATGTTGTTTCTCCTACGTTACACTTGTATGACAATCCTTTGCAAAATCCTGATTTGGTTCTTTTTGTTGATGGATCCTGCTTACGAACAAACTCCAGAGAATTCCAAGCAGCTTGGTCATTCTGTACTCTGACTGAAGTTTTAAGGTCAGCACAATTACCCCCAGGCACTTCCACGCAGTCTGCGGAACTGGTGGCATTATCCAATGCATGCAAAATAGCTAAGGACAAGTCTGTTACTATATATACTGATTCCAGTTATGCCCATGGTGTTGTTCATGATTTTGATATACTATGGAAGGAACAAGGGTTTTTAACTTCTTCCGGGGCACCCTTTAAAAGCCATTTGTATATCAATAATTTGCTACAAGACTTATTGTTACCATCTGAACTTGCTGCTGTTAAATGTGCAGCCCATCAGTCCAATGACTCTTTTGAAACTAAGGGCAATAATTTAGCTGACTGGGCTGCTAAACAGGCTGCTCTCTCACAAACTGTTCAGGGACATTTTTTTAAACCTTTGCAACCAATGGTTACTTTTGATACCACAGTGTTAAAAGCTTTACAGCATGAAGTTCCAGAATCAGAAAGGAGAACATGGCTGGCTCAAGGTTGTGTTAAATGCTCTGATTTCATTTGGCAATATACAGATGGCAGACTGGTCTGCCCAATGTCCACGCTAAATTCTCTTATTAAAGTGTATCACTTGCCAGCTCATGTTGGGGTACAAGCGTTAATAAAACAAATCCAAAAGGATTGGTTTGCCCCAGGACTTTCTGCTTCTGTACAGAATGTTTTGAGCATGTGCTCCATTTGTTTACAGTATAAAATTTCAAAAGGCACTATGGATCCCGCACAACCACTGCTAAAACCATTGGGACCATTTTGCACTTTGCAATGGGATTTTATTGAACTACCGCCTTGTGCTTATTTCAAATATGTTTTAACTGTTGTTGATGTTTTCTGGGTGGTTAGAAGCCTACCCATGCACTAAGAATAATGCTATTTCAATTGCTAAGAAACTTTGCTATGAATTGATACCTTGTTTTGGTGTTGCCTGTCAAATATACTCAGACCGTGGAAGACATTTTACTGCTCAGTTAATTGATTCACTGTACAATGTTAGGCATCACTCTAAAATTTCATTGTCCATATAGACCATAGGCACCAGGTATTACTGAACGCATGAATCAGACTCTGAAAATCAGACTGGCAAAAATTACAACTGAAATGGGCCTCACTTGGGTACAGGCCCTACCTTTAGCCCTACTCTCTATGAGAGCGCAAGTACATCCTATTAAACGTCTTTCTCCTCATGAAATACTCATGGGCCGCCCTATGCATATGCCCATGACTCCACCACCACCCTTTTCTGAGTATGATGCATTTGATCATGATATTCTTAGGTATTGCACTTCTCTTGTTTCTTTTTTACAGTTTCATCATTGCCAGGTAGCAGCGGCTCAACATATCCCTAATCCTTTCCTGTCCTTGGCACTACAACTAGGAGATTGGGTGTACGTCAAGTCATTCTCTTGAAAAACAGCGCTTCAGCCATGCTTGAAGGGGCCCTTCCTGGTTCTACTGACAACATCATCAGCAGATCGACTACAAGGCTCACCCACCTGGATTCACATATCGCACATCAAGGTCTCCCATCGGAAGGTCAATGACCTTTACCTTTTGCTACTCCTGATTCTCCACCTACTGCTACTCTTACTCGAAGTCATACTGTACCAGCACCTGACAATGCCTGACATTTATACATTTGGACAACCTCACCCTCCCGACACAATACAGGTGCAACCACCATTTCCACAAAAGTACTGCACAACTATTTTGGTGGTTATTCTTGTTGTTTTGATATTTTTACTGTGGCCATTTCTATTTCCTACTCCAACTACATCTCATGCCAAACGAGCTGCATAGCATCCACCTTTCAACACCTACCAAGCCATTAAATACACTTATGCATCATCCCTCAATATCTCGGACTGCTGGATTTGCACTGCTATTCCTACTGTTCATGGGGGATTGATGCTAAATATAGTCCCTTTAGGGATTAATGAAACCTGGATGAATTTGATCTATGATACATCAGATGTTATTTCAAAGGACAAGATAGCATTACAGTTGTCTCTCCGCCAAAACGGAACTGTGTGTTTTTAAAAACTTGATAAAACTAGAGTAGGGTGGAGCCATTGTAACAAAACAGTGGTACATAACTGCACTGAAGACAATTTGGGTTGTGTGACAGATTTCTCACCTATAAAAAGACTTGTTAAAAACTCTATAGCTAACTTTTCCCGGAAAATAAAAACTGTTTATTGGAAAATATTCCAAGGACTGCAGGATGCTGGGGATCACTTCAAGTCTATCTACATCACCATTAGAGTAGAAAATTGTTATTTTGTGTGTGGAACAAAAGCATATAAATGGCTACCAGGAAACTGGTCTGGCAGCTGCTTCCTGGGCTACCTAGTCCCAGCTATTCGACATGTATCTGCATTACCTAACGGAAACATTCGGAATGTTCAAGAGGTCAAGAAGCCTGCCAATCTGGTAGGTCAAGCTGATGCTTCATGGATCTATCACCATGATTTAGTTCATGCTGGCACCAAAGGACTGTCCCATATGGACTTGGGTGATGACATCATATAATGGGCTAGTATAATTCCGTCATACGGAGCAGTGAAATCAATTTGGGAACTGAGAAAGCTATCTAAATTGCTTGAAATATTAAGCAATGCTACATTTTCTGCCTTAGAAGTAGTGACTGATGAATTGACTGCTATGAGAGCTGTAGTACTCCAAAACCGTATGGCTCTTGATTTCATCCTAGCGGTGAAAGGAGGAACTTGTGCTTTAATTCAGGAGGAGTGTTGTACATTTATTCCTGAAAATCAGCACAAAATTGAAAGCCATCTTGAAATGATTCAAAGAATTTCTGAACTCTCAAAGGCCAAATAGGCCGATAGTTCAACATGGGCATGGTTAACCAACCTGTTCTCAGGCTAGGGAGGTGGACTGTTGAAGTTGATTTTATTAATTGCAGTTTTAGCAATTATTGCTTTTCTTGTCTTATTCCTAATCAAAGCACTGATCTTGAAATTAATGTCTTCAAAAACTGTGAAGGAAGTCCTAAATTTTATATGCCTGCAGCTATGAAAATAGATGATGAAATTACAATGTTTTCTAATAATGAAAAGATCAGTAGCATGGTTATGCTAGATTTGGGACAAATGTATGATGGGTCAAATGGTGATGCTTACACAGCATCAAATGGGGGATTGTAGAATATGAACAGTCAAAGCATGTGTTTTGGGGGAATTGAGTATGTGACAGTTTGTATGTGTTAAAATGTACTGTGCACTGTGAACTTTGAATGAACTCTGAGCAACGAGAAAATACGGAAAAACAAGAGTCTGCCTCAAAGCAGGAAATGTGCCTTTTATGGAAGTGCATCCGATTTTCTTTCTCTGCCTAGAGATATGATGATGTGAATTGTCTCATGTTTACGGGTAAACCTTTAATTGGTTAATTGCCCTGTGTAATAATCTAATTGGTTAATTTTTATATTTTTGTACTGTCAGCAATATCACCAGTATATAAGCCTGTTTATTCCTGTCAGCAATATCACCAGTATATAAGCTTGTTTATTCTTTTGTTCTGGGAGTCTCCCTGGCACTTTACATGAGGCTCCCACATGTGTGTACTGTAGTTAATAAAAACCACTGAAAGAGCGAAATAACAATTTGTCTTCATTTTTAAAGCATTGTGTAACGTAACAATTGGTGCCGTTTACTCAGATCTGAACTGAGAACAAGCTTCAGCAGTCAGGAAGTGGATGAAATACTACTAATGAAATGGCCCATAACAGACTTTTCTGTTTCTGTAGTATTTCTTTCATCTCTCTGTATTTGCTTGCCTTAAAGATTTGAAAACATTTTTTATGCAAGAAAAGATATAATTTCTCTCATTCAGTTGTTTTGAGGTAAGTGGAATGCATTTTTCTTCTGCTATTAAATGTGCAGTATGAGTGTGGGTTAATACAGAAATACTGGTGACACACGTATGAAAGGAGAAATGATAGTGGGGTAACAAGACGTTTATATAACGCCTTAGCTAAACCTGTGTTAAACAAGTATAGCTTACTGAGTGAAAATGGGAGTGAGTGCGGGAAAAATAACTGAGCCAAAAAGAGGTACACCAGCTGGTTATATGTTTTATCGTGTGTCCCGGGACAGTTGCATGTTTTTAAATCAGTGGATTGCCCTTACTAAAAATGACGGTGACCTTGCTTTTCCCTAAATTGGTAGTTTTAATAAAGATATTTTGAATAACTTGCGAAAGAAATTTAAAAACAAAGGAAAAATACTAGGGTTGGGCTGGGCAGCTTTTAATGATTGGCTGTGTAAAGCTAAAGAAAGGGAGAAGGACTTGGTCATCAGTAGTCTTAAGGACAATCAAAAGAAACTAAAAGAGCAGATAAAGGAACTGCAACATACTGCGAGTAATCTAGATGTAGCAAACAGTAAACGCATAAAGGAACCACCCTTTAAGGGATTATATCCTGTACAAGAATTAAGTAAATTACAAATAACTGAATTATCTGAGGATGATAACCCCTGGTTCCGCCACCCCCTACGGCTCCTCCACAGCTATATCAGCCTTCACAGTTTCAAGACAGAGCAGTGAGCTCCACAACAGAAGGCGAAGGCTGGTGGGGAGAAAAGCAGACCGCACCTGACTCTGGAAGCGGAAATCAGGCAATAGGAGGTCAGCCTAGCAGATCGCTTATAGAACAACCTGACTAAACAGATACAGGTAAACCGTCACCTAGACTAACCCATTCGAAAACAAAAAAAAGCAGAAAAGAAAAGAAAAACACAAATGCTTTTTTACCCTAAGTCTAGCCAGCCGAAATAATATTACATAAAAACAAAACCGTATATTTACCAAGGGTAAATATTACAAACAATGTCCAATTGTGACTGAAGACAATGGTGGCTACAGTGGTCCTGACAGATCTAATCCAGATTCTGACTCTAAATCGGGCACTAGCCCATCAGATGAAGAGGGAGTATTCCCATTGAGAGAAGTCCCAAACCCAGCTCATGCTAGAGATGTGGGGCAACCGGCTACTGTGGTGGTACCTAGGGTGTGGTCAGCAGTTGATTTTCAAGTGATCACTAAATCACTTCCGCCTATTCGTAATAACCCAGCAAAGTTTCAACGCATATTGGCAGGACATACCTGTTTGCAAAATCCTAACATAGAAGAGGTTAGAACTGTCCTCCAATATGCTGTCCCAGCTGATCTGATGAAACGGAGCTGGGATCATGCTAATGTTCCTACCCCAATACCGAAGCACAACACACAAGGGGGGAATGGATTTGAAGTGGTTAGGCTTTGTATAGTTGATGCTATCACTGTAATATTGCCACCTACCCCCAATTGGTCGAAAATTAAATCAGTCATACAGAAAGAGGATGAGCCTATAGACGAATACTTAAATTGACTCACTGAAGCTTTTGAGGCTTATTCCGGGTACCCTGAGCCCACCGAGGGACCAGCACAAAGAGGGCTGTCAGCTGCCTTTGTAGATGGGTTACACCCTCAGGTGAGGGACAAGCTAAAAGAAGTATGTTTAAACTGGCCCAGTATGGGCCTGCATGAGTTAGTCCAGCAGGTACAATACCTATCTGACCATTTAGCCAAAGAAAAGAAGGATTTACAGGAGAAATTAGTAAAAGCACAAATCCAAATGTGTAGCGTTTTTGGTCAGTGAGATAGAAGATGAGGACAAGGGAGAGGGTGGACTCCTAGGAGCAGGAAATCAGAATAGACAAAATTGGCAGGGAACACAGTCGGCTCCACCCCAGAATTCTAGTAATCAGACAGAGTGTTTCAACTGTGGCCAACCAGGCCACTGGAAAAATGAGTGTCCATATTTGGCTGAGCAACCTGCACCAATCACTGATACGTCACAACAGTGGAATTCTAACTGGATACTGTCAAATCGACAGCAACCAGAATAAAGGTTCCCTGAACAGAAACAAAAGCATTTGTGTCCTTTTATTCCTGTGGATCAAGATGGACCACATGTTATGTTACTGGTTAAAAATAAACCCTATCTGTTTTTAATTGATACCGGGCCAACTAAATCCATGCCAGCTGGCAAAGCAGCCATGAATGTTCCCCTCTCCGACAAAATAACTAGAGGAGTGGGTTTCTCTGGTATACCTATTGAGTATTCCAAAACTGTTGCAGTCCCAGTAACTTTGGGACCTCTACAGGATAACCATGCATTTTTAGTAGGACCCTCAGCACCTTTAAATTTATTAGGAAGAGACTTGCTTTGCAAAATGGGGGCTACCATTTTTTGCACAGCTGATGGAGTTTATCTCCAAGTACCCTCAGACCAACAGGATAGTACCCTGGCAGCTTTAGATGACTCTGTCATTTTACAGATGATGTGTATCCAGCCAAATTCTGACAGAAACGAGTATTTACATTACCTACCATCTCACCTTTGGACTACTCATGACAATGATGTAGGGTTTTTGACCTCAGCTACTCCTGTAAAAATAACTCTAAAACCCGGTGCAAAGTTACCGCGAGTACCACAGTACTCTTTGACAGCTGAGGCTATATCTGGTATTGCCCCTGCTATTTCTGCATTAGAACAGCAAGGGATCATAGTACCCCCCACAAGCCCATGTAACACCCCGATATTATCGGTGAAAAAACCTGGCAAACAAGCTTACAGATTTGTGCAAGACTTGCTGGAAGCTAATAAAGCTGTTTTGCCTGTTTTCCCGATTGTACCAAACCCAGCTACTATTTTGAGCTGTATCCCACCTACTGCAAAATGTTTTACGGTAATAGATATTTCATCAGCTTTTTTCTCTATTCCAGTACATCCTGATAGTCAGTATTTGTTTGCATTTACCTACAAAGGTCAGCAGTATACTTTGACTCGATTGCCCCAGGGATATGTAGAATCCCCAACCTTATTTTCTAGAGATATGCATAAACAGTTACAGGATCTCCATCTTCCATCACGTTCAGTTCTAGTCCAGTATGTAGATGATATTCTTAAAGCTTCACCAGACAGTAACTCATGTAGGGAAGATTCCCTTCTAGTGCTAAACCTTTTAGCTACACGAGGGTTTAAAGTAAATAGATCGAAATTACAATTCTGTCAGGAAAAGGTGCAGTATTTAAGACATATTATTACAATGAGTTCTCGTCAAATACTCCCAAATCGCATAACTTCTATTCAAAATGCCCCATGCCCTATAACTCAGAGGCAGCTTCGAGGATTGCTTGGCCTAGCAGGATACTGTAGACAGTGGGTGCCTAGTTTTTCAGAAATTTCGGGCCCCCTGTTACAACTCCTATAAAAGGATGTTACAGAACCTTTACCCTGGACATCACAACACAATGAGGCTTTTCAGGCTGTCAAGACAGCCTTAGTAAATCCTCCTGCCTTAGGATTGCCAGATTATTCCAAACCTTTTGTTTTCTTTTGCTGTGAGCGAAACAAGACTGCCTTGGGTCTCCTAGCCCAGCAACGCACTGGAGGCTACCAGCCTATTGCTTACTACAGCACTCAGCTAGATCTGGTTGCTTCTGGTTACCCAGCTTGCTTATGGGCTGTGGCAGCCGCTGCTGTCTTGGTTGACATGGCGGCTCCAGTAACCCTGGGACATGGTACTATACTAGCAGTCCCACATGCAGTTCAAGCGTTACTTGTGAAAACAAAAACACAGTATCCTTCGAATGCACATCTTACTAAGTATGAATTGAGTTTAATAAATAACCCCGCCCTGCAAATCATACGCTGCCCACCACTGAACCCTGCATCTTTAATACCATCATCGGATGAGGGAGAACTACATCATTCTGTGCTTGTAGTTAACTCTGTTCTTTCTCCTACGTTACACTTGTATGACACTCCTTTGCAAAATCCTGATTTTATTATTTTTGTTGATGCATCCTGCTTACAAACAAACTCCGGAGAATTCCAAGCAGCTTGGTCAGTCTGTACTCTGACTGAAGTTTTAAGGTCAGCACTATTACCCCTAGGCATTTCCGCACAGGCTGCGGAACTGGTGGCATTATCCAATACATGCAAAATAGCTAAGGACAAGTCTGTTACTATATATACTGATTCCCATTATGCCCATGGTGTTGTTCATGATTTTGGTATACTATGGAAGGAACAAGGGTTTTTAACTTCTGCCGGGGCACCCGTTAAAAAACATTTGTATATCAATAACTTGCTTCAAGACTTATTGTTACCATCTGAACTTGCTGTTGTTAAGTGTGCAGCCCATCAATCCATTGACTCTTTTGAAACTATGGGCAATAATTTAGCTGACTAGGCTGTTAAACAGGCTGCTCTCTCACAATCTGTTCAGGGACATTTTTTGCAGCCTTTGCAACCAATGGTTACTTTTGATACCACAGTGCTAAAAGCTTTACAGCATGAACTCCAGAATCAGAAAGGAGAACATGGCTGGCTCAAGGTTGTTTTAAATGCTCTGATTTCATTTGGCAATATCCAGATGGCAGACTGGTCTGCCCAATGTCCATGCTAAATTCTCTTATTAAAGCATATCACTTATCAGCTCATGTTGGGGTACAAACGTTAATAAAACAAATCCAAAAGGATTGGTTTGCCCCAGGACTTTCTGCTTCTGTACAGCATTTTATGAGCATGTTCTCCATTTGTTTACAGTATAACATTTCAAAAGGCACTATGGCTCCTGCACAACCACAGCCAAAACCATTGGGACCATTTTGAGCTTTGCAATGGGATTTTGTTGAACTATCGCCTTGTGCTCATTTTAAATATGTTTTAACTGTTGTTGATGTTTTTTTCTGGGTGGTTAGAAGCCTACCCATGTACCAAAAATGATGCTATTTCAATTGCTAAGAAACTTTGTTATGAATTGATACCTCATTTTGGTGTTCCCTGTCAAATATATTCAGACCGTGAAACACATTTTACTGCTCAGTTAATTGATTCACTGTGTACAATGTTAGGCATCACTCTAAAATGTCATTGTCCATCTAGACCACAGGCATCAGGTATTACTGAACACATGAATCAGACTCTGAATACCAGACTGGCAAAAATTACTACTGAAATGGGCCTTACTTGGGTACAGGCCCTACCTTTAGCCCTACTCTCTATGAGAGTACAAGTACATCCTACTAAAGGTCTTTCTCCTCATGAAATACTCATGGGCCACCCTATGCATATGCCCATGACCACCACCCTTTTCTGAGTATGATGTATTTGATCATGATATTCTTAGGTATTGCACTTCTCTTGTTTCTTTTTTACAGTTTCATCATCGCCAGGTAGCAGCGGCTCAACATATCCCTGATCGTTTCCTGTCCTCAGCACTACAACCAGGAGATTGGGAGTACGTCAAGTCATTCTCTCGAAAAACAGCACTTCAACCATGCTGGAAGGGGCCCTTCCTGGTTCTATTGATGACATCATCAGCAGATCGCCTACAAGGCTCACCCACCTGGATTCACATATCACACGTCAAGAAGGTCATTCCATCGGAAGGTCAACAACCTTTAGCTTTTGCTACTCCTGATTCTCCACCTATTGCTACTTGTACTCAAAGTCATACTGTACCAGCACCTGACAATGACTTACATTTATCCATTTGGACAACCTCACCCTCCCGACACAATACAGGTGCAACCACCATTTCCACAAAAGTACTACACAACTATTTCGGAGGTTATTCTTGTTGTGCTTGATATTTTTACTGTGGCCTTTTCTATTTCCTACTCCAACTACACCTCATGCCAAACAAGCTGCATGACATCCACCTTTCAACACCTACCAAACCATTAAATACACTTATGCATCATCCCTCAATATCTCGGACTGCTGGATCTGCACTTCTATTCCTACTGTTCATGGGGGATTGATGCTAAATATAGTCCCTTTAGGGATTAATGAAACCTGGATGAATTTGATCTATGATACATCAGATGTTATTTCAAAGGACAAGATTTATTTATTTATTTTTATTTATTTAACATTTGTTGACCGAGCTAGTCTAGCTGGATATATGTCCATTTTCAGTATTGGCCTGGGGAGAAAAGCTCCACAAAGAACAGTCAAGTTAAAACAAATCAAAGTTTTTGGGCATGTATATACAAAAAGACATAGATAATAGTTTACAAGTGACAGCAATACAGCAAAATGAAAAAAAAAAAAACAAACTTTTTTTTTTTTTAGGAAAGTATAAGGAGTTGGGAGGGGAGTAATAGTGGAAGAAAAGACACAAGGAAAGTGGGGAGAGAAATGCAGAGAGGTTTGGAAAAAGTAAGGTAGAAAAGAGAAGTAATATCTAATATGAGGAGCTTGGAGAAGATAGTTCATAGTAAGATTTTAAGTGACCTAAGGAATGAGAAGAGAGTAAGGAGGATGTGCTTAGGAAGTGAGAAATAGTGATAAAAAGGAGGAGAGATTTTAGTCTGGGTTGCTGCATGGGCAGAGCCAGTGGTTAGTAAGATGAAGTTTGAGCTTCTTTTTGAAGAGTGAGGAAGAGGAGATCATAGTGAGGTCCTTAGGAAGAAGGTTCCAACTTTTCCCCACTGTGTAGGAGAAAAGTGAGTCACCTGCTTTGTTATTAGATTTGTGTATGGATACTAAAAGTTTGTGTGAAGAGCGAAGGTTAGAAAGATTTTTATAGGGACTAATAAGTTTGGTAAGGATAGCAGTTTTTTCAGGGAAGTAAAGGATTTTTTGGGTGATTATAAGTTGCTGAGATAAAAGCTGATTATCAGGTTCAAGCCAGCCAAGTTGTTTTAAATTTAGGCAATAGTGAGATCTAAAAGAGGAACTGGTAGCAAATCTGGCTATATTATTGTAGGCGGTAGTTAATTTGTTCAGGTTAGTTTTAGATAGGTTTGTGAATATGCATACAGGAGAGTAGAGATGAGATGGGTGTGAGCAATGGTAATTCTGGCTGAAGGAGTAAGGAAAGGCTTGATTTTGTAGAGGGAGCCAAGCTTTTTGTTAGTAGATTTAATAGTGGTATTAATATGAGTGTCATAGTTTAGGCAATGATCGATAGTAACACCTAAATGTTTGGTTGTTGTGTCAGGAGATATGACTGTGTCATTTTTAGATATGATGGAGAAATGGAGTGGTGGAGATTTTTGTGTGGGTGTGAACAACAAAAGTTTAGTTTTTTTAGGGTTAAGGAGGAGACATTGCTGTAAAAACCACTCTTCCACAAGCTGAAATACATTTTGGGTGAGAGATTGAAGTTCAGATGGGTTAGAGGCTGAGGAGACTAAGGTGGAGTCATCTGCATACCTGAAAGGTTATGGCTTGGGGGATGCTAGAAGCAAGATCATTGATAAATATGGAAAATAATAGGGGACCTAAGATAGATACTTGGGGGACTCCAAGGGAGATAGGAAGAGGGGAGGATAGAGTGTTTTCCCAGAGGACTGCCTGTTTTCGATTGTCTAAGTAAGACTTAAACCATTGTAGTGCCAGAGTGTCAAGTGAGAGTGATTTCAGAAGATTCAAGAGTATTTGATGATTGACCATGTCAAATGCTTTGGAGAGATCTATAAAGACAGCAGAAGAGAGGATATTGTTGTTGCGGTTTTTATTTATGTGATCAGTAAAAGAAAGAAGGGCAGCAGTGCTATGGGAGGGACGAAATCCATGCTGGGAGGGAGCTAGTAGTCCATTAAGAAGGAGATGGTCGAGCATTTGTTGGTGAATACATTTTTCCATGATTTTAGCTAAGGGAGAAAGTAGGGCAATTGGACGGAAGTTTGAAAGTTCTGACGAGGTTCCACCCTTAAGATAGCATTACAGTTGTCTCTCCGCCAAAACGGAACTGTGTGTTTTCAAAAACTTGGTAAAACTAGAGTAGGGTGGAGCCATTGTAACAAAACAGTGGTACATAACTGCAATGAAGACAATTCGGGTTGTGTGACAGATTTCTCACCTATAAAAAGACTTGTTAAAGATTCTATAGCTAACTTTTCTCAGAAAATAGAAACTGTTTATTGGAAAATATTGCAAGGACTGCAGGATGCCGGGGATCACTTCAAGTCTATCAACATCACCATTAAAGTAGAAAATTGTTATTTTGTGTGTGGAAGAAAAGCATATAAATGGCTACCAGGAAACTGGTCTGCCAGCTGCTACCTAGTCCCAGCTATTTGACATGTATCTGCATTACCTAAAGGAAAAATTCAGAATGTTCGAGAGGTCAAGAAGCCTGCCAATCCGGTAGGTCAAGTTGATGCTCAATGGATCTATCACCATGATTTAGCTCATGCTGGCACCAAAGGACTGTCCCATATGGACTTGGATGATGACATCATATCATGGGCTGGTATAATTCCATCATAAGGAGCAGTGAAATCAATTTGGGAACTGAGAAAGCTATCTAAATTGCTTGAAATATTAAGCAATGCTACATTTTCTGCCTTAGAACTAGTGACTGATGAATGGACTGCTATGAGAGCTGTAGTACTCAAAAACTGTATGGCTCTTGATTTCACCCTAACGGTGAAAGGAGGAACTTGCACTTTAATTCCGGAGGAGTGCTGTACATTTATTCCTGATCAGCATGAAATTGAAAGCCATCTTGAACTGATTCAAAGAATTTCCGAACTCTTGAAGGCCAAAGAGGCCGATAGTTCAACATGGGCATGGTTAACCAACCAGTTCTCAGGCTGGGGAGGTGGGCTGTTGAAGTTGATTTTATTAATTGCAGTTTTAGCAATTATTGCTTTTCTTGTCTTAGTCCTAATCAAAGCACTGATCTTGAAATTAATGTCTTCAAAAACTGTGAAGAAAGTCCTAAGTTTTATATGCCTGTAGCTATGAACATAGACGATGAAATGACAATGTTTTCTAATAACGAAAAGACCAGTAGCATGGTTATGCTAGATTTGGGACAAATGTATGATAGGTTAAATGGTGATGCTTACACAGCATCAAATGGGGAATTGTAGAATATGAACAGTCAAAGCATGTGTTTTTGGAGAATTGAGTATGTGACAGTTTGTATGTGTTAAAATGTACTGTGTACTGTGAACTTTGAATGAACTCTGAGCAACGAGAAAATACTGAAAAACAAGAGTCTGCCTGAAAGCAGGAAATGTGCCTTTTATGGAAGTGCATCCGATTTTCTTTCTCTGCCTAGAGATATGATGATGTGAATTGCCTCATGTTTACGGGTAAACCTTTAATTGGTTAATTGCCCTGTATAATGATCTAATTGGTTCATTTTTATATTTTTGTACTGTCAGCAATATCATCAGTATATAAGCTTGTTTATTCCTTTGTTCTGAGATTCTCCCTGGTACTTTCCATGAGGCTCCCACACGTGTGTACTATTGTTAATAAAAACCACTGAAAGAGAGAAAGAACTATTTGCCTTCATTTTCAAAGTATTGTGTAAAGTAACACAGATAAGAGCACATAGTTATGTAATGGTACACACTACAGATCACAATACAGAACAAATGTTCTCTAAAGTCTTCAACTGCATCGTTTCTGTTGCGTCTATTACTGCTAGTGTATAGCCTGTCTAAATTGTTAAGTGTTGTTCTTAAGTGTTATTTTAAGCTCTTAGTTTTTATTTAAGCACTTGGGCTTATGGCCCACCCCTTAGCGCCCCCTGGCCTTTCTCCCTCAGATTTTGCCAAATATGGATGGACAATTTCCATAGGTTCATAGGTTCATAGGTTCATAGATTAGTACTAAGCTAACTGTCATTGCGAGCCATTTTAAGCTTAGCCAATTATCCCTTGTGAGACTCAAACCCTGCACCTTGTGTTTGTAAGGCAAACACCTTAACCATTAGGCCACTCTCCCAACCCCAAACATTCAATGAAGTGATATAGATCTGATTACACAGTAGGCAAATAAGGGCTGAGAGAATTGAACCCTGTACTACAGGAACTACAGCTCAGAGATTTAACTTCTGCACCAACTGCCAGTTTCTCCTGCCAGTCTGGTTGATATGGGCATCCTGAGACACTGTAGCAGCTGCCTCATGGACATGGACATCCATCTACTACTACCACCTAGGAACACAATTTCTGAGAGATGCAATTAAGGAATCTAGAGTCCAGTCTCTCTCCCCCTCAGGCCAGTATATCTGGCACGGAAAACCACCATGTTGGTTCCATTGTATGGAAAGCCTTCTGCATGGCCCACCTCATAAGTAAGGGTATCTTATCCAGGGACAAGGAGGTCATAACATCCTTGAATTCTTCCCTTTTAAGGCCCATTATTGAGTACAATTCCTCTTTCGGCATGTACCTTGCAAAGCACATGCGGCCACTGGCAAAACAACAGAGGTTCCTCACCAGGAGAATCCAGGGCCTCAAACATCTACCATACACACATATACTAAAATCCCTATCCCTCTACTCAATTTCACACAGATTCCTCAGAGGTTATCTCTGTTTGGCATACAAGGCAATCACGGACCGCACCTTGATGGGACTACTGCATATCCTCAAGTCAAGCTCCACTCAAATAACCTGCACACTCGGCCTCAACCTGGTCTCTGACATCAATAAGACTTGGTGAGACAGATTTGTGCCCCAGAGGCTCCCCATCAAGGGAATAGACTCCTTCTCCACATCAAGCATAGTACCTGTTTACCCCTTTTAAAGTGCAACCTGAATAACTGTATGGAAACAGAAAATATATCCCTGGGACTCCACCCCTGTCCCTGATGGACAGGGACATTGAGTGCTGATTTCTATAAACATGGGTAAACTCTTGGCTAGGATTATAAGGGCCTCAGGGCCAATAGCCTAGGAACCAACTATGATCCTATGCTCCTATGTATATGTTGCACACAACATATCTCATGTCTGCTAGTACTATCAGTTTAGGACATATTATGCTTGATGACATAAGCAGGCCTTGTTGTGGTTAGTCCTCTGGGGGGGCATCACTTGCTACAAAGAAAAAAACTGCAAAACCCTACCCATTTCTTACCAAGTTACAAAGGTTTTCATATTTATGCCATATGAATACACACACACACACACACACACACACACACACACACACACACACACACACACACACACACACAGTGGGCTGGAATGAGAGTAAACCCCTTACTTATTTAGTCTTATACACTGTAGATCACAGTACTTATCACATATGCCACAGGTTAAGTCTGTTGTATATGTGATTAGAGGCACAGTACTTGTGCATTACAAAAACTAGACTTATGTTGAACAGCATATGTGGCCTGCAGAGAGATATTGGTTCATACTGTTATCTGCATCTAGTATCCTAGTAGTGAGATAACTGTTATTATCCTAGCTATGTCTGCTCTCAGGGAATTTACTTCTTTCTATTTAATCAAATAGACAACAGGCCATCAACTGTAAACAACTGCACCTCTTCCTACCTTGACACCCTGACAGGTGTTCCCCAAGGTTCTATCAGGGGACCGTTACTATTTAACATCTTCATTAATGACTTTCATCAGTGTATCCCAAATGCTAATCTTGTTCAATATGCAGATGTCTCTAACATTATCTGCTCTGCCGAATCTCTCCCCAAACACATGTAAGTAAGATGCCTTGAACAGCACTCAGACAAGGATGCTAAACAATCACCTAGCTCTCAATGTATGTAAAACCAAAATCATGATCTTTACCCCATCTAAACACACCAAAATAGACAAGAACACCTTCTGTATAGTTAGATAAAACATGACTCCTAATGAAGTAGTCCCCCATATTAAGCATCTAGGTGTCCTTATTGATGAACAACTAAAGTTTGACATTCACCTACAAACTAAAATCAAGAAAACCAGACAGAAGCTTGGCATGCTTTATCAACACAATCACTAGCTTACCCCTTCAACTAAACTTACTCTCTCTACAAGTTGCCTCCTACCCTCCAAAATGTATGGATCCCTATCTCCTTACCAATTTACAAGCCATCCTTAAGGCTAAACTGGCATCCTGCTACAATAAAATTTCCAAGTTTGCTATCAGCTCCAACTTCTCCTCCCACCACTGTGATGTCCTACACTCCTTGAATTGGTTGGAACTCCCCAACTATCTCTTTTATATTCAGCTGTCTACTGCCCATAAATTAATTTTAAGCCCTCTAACTGGCCCTCTCTCTCCTCCACTCTTACCATGCATCTTCCCTAGCACAAAATTGGAACTCACTTCCACCCCATATCCAAACTACAGTGAACCACTATACTTTTAAGACTTTGCTTTATTCCTATCTCTCTTTTAATCAGGAACGCTCCTGTTCTCACCCCTCCTAACATCCATCTATTTGAGTCCTACTTCCTTCAACCTTTCTCTCTCAAAATTCTCCCTAACACTAGCCATGCTCTTTTTCCACCTTCCATTTTCTCTTACAATTACTTACTCCCACATGCCTTAGATAGTGTAGGCATTTGCATTCCATGTACTACAGAATGCTTACTATCTCATGTTTGTATAGAATATATTGTTATGGCATACTACAAAAATCTTTTTGTACTATTATTACTATATTGAGACTTGTCTGCATATATCAACTGGACACAAGCTGATTTAAGTATACTTTTCTTTGCACTTATTTAAGATTTGATTCAGTAAATATTGTGTTTCTTTGATTCAGTAAATATTGTGTGTCTGTCTCTCTGCAGTTAAGTTGCCTGAAGTGTGAAAAAGTGTAGCCATCTGGGCTCATTGAAAGCTGTTAGACTGCTTTGAAATTCCTGTGTAGTGTTAGACTGGGGGTTTCTGCTAGCATTAAAATCTGTGTTGGTTACATTTCTAGTAATCATTTTAATTGGAGTTGCTGGCTACTGAGACTTGTCTGCATATATCAACTTGATACATGCTGATTTAAATATACTTTTCTCTGTACTTATTTAAGATTTGAGTCAGTAAATATTGTGTGTCTTTGATTCAGGAAATATTGTGTCTCTCTGTCTCTCTGCAGTTATTTTCCCACCCCCCTCTGGTTCCTGTTGTGGTGTTAATCTTGGTGGCTTTCAAATTGCCCACCCCTGCTGTAAATCTGTTTTTGCACACTCTTCCTGGACCCATCTCATTTGCTCACTCAACTGAGTACAGTGAGATCATATTTTGATTTCAGATACTCCCACTAGTCCCATCTCCTCTGCGGTGTACAGAGAGAGCACTAGGGAAGGACATTCCCCTATAGTATCTTAATCTTCTCTGTTTACTCCCTCGCCAAAAAAAATTGCACTTCATCTGCTTTACTGTATTTGTGTTTCTTCCTACTTTATTACCTTATTTTGCTTTTGCCTCTTCTTAAAATTACTCAATTGAATGTATTCTGCTGCCTTTATTACTGCTTGCTAGTAGCCTGATTAAATTGTAACTGTATTCTAAGGCACTTGGTTTAAGCTCTTGGGCTTCAAACCAGTTGTTTTACATTAAGAAGGTTTGTGGTCTGCACTGTTGTGTCAGGACAGGTAGCGTACATCCTTCTAAGTTGGGAACTGCTGATTGAAGGGTCAGTGTCTGTTATTCTAAAAGTGCATTAGTTCTTGGTTAAGCACTTGGGCTTCAGGCCATTTATTTTACATTAAGAAGGTTTGTGGTCTGCACTCTTGTGGGAGGAGAGGCTAGATTCTGCCCTTCTGATCTGGAAATGTCTGGTTAAAGGCTCATTGCGCATGCTTACTTGAACTGTCTCTTTCTGAAATTGGTACGCCTTGTTTGCTGTAGCATAAACTAGATTCAGGCCGGCTGGATCTAGCTTTGTTTGTATAACTTGTGCACTGATCCAAGCCATCTTTTTTGGAAAAGGTTTCTCTGTAACCTAGTGGCAGGACTGTGCAGTTAGAACTTGTCTGATTGAAGACTGCTGAAGCAAGGCTCAGTTTTGAGCTTTTTAACTAGTTAATTGGGTAAAGTTTTGTTTGGATTGTATCTGCTCTATTTTTCTGAAAAAAAAAATTTATATATAGATATATATATATATATATATATATATATATATATATATATATATATACTTGTTTCCCGCCTTTCTGAACTAGAATAGTCCAGTTTTCAGGTCATTGCTGAATGCAGGGCTGTTACAAGTTTCTGTGTTGCCCATACCTTACTTGGATAGAAGAAAGTTTCTCTGTTCACCTGTGAGAGAGAGGAGCTTTGAGCAGCCTATCTGTCCCTGGAGGAGTAGTTTCAGCCAAGAAGTTAGTAGTTTATTGGTCATTTTTGGGCTAATTTCTATCTCTTTCACTTCCCTGCTATAAAAACTGTATTTGTGCAGTTTTTGCACTTGTATTTTGCTCAGCAAGTGCCTTCCAGGTGCTCTGCAGAGTCTGCAGCAGCAGAGATAAAAGAGTGACTTTGGAGTGATTAAGTATCATGTTTCTGCTTTAATTGCTGTCTTAACTAATTCCGCCTTAAATGCCAGTTTTTTAGCAAATCTGTAATTTATATTGCTACATATTGTACTTATTTGCTGCCTGCACTTGAATTAAGTCATTTTTGTGTTTAAATAATCTGTTTAACTGTTGTAGGCTACACAGTAAAGTGTGGTAGCCTTTTCTGTGCATTTAAAGTGTTGTTTTGATTGTATCTTCTTTATTTTCTGAAAAAAAAATCTAAAATACAAAAAATATACTTGTTTCCCACCTTTCTGAACTAGTATAGTCCATTTTTCAGCTTATTGCTGAATCCAGGGCTGCGTTACAAGTTTCTGTGTTGCCCATACCTTACTTGGATAGAAGGATGTTTCTCTGTTCACCTGTGAGAGAGGGGAGCTTTGAGCAGCCTATCTGTCCCCGGAGGAGTGATTTCAGCCCAAAAGTTAGTAGTTTATTGGCCATTTTGGGCTAATTTTGATTGTATCTGCTCTATTTTATTTAAAAAAAACAAGAAAACAAAAAATACTTGTTTCCCACCTTTCTGAACTAGTGTAGTCCAGTTTTCAGGTCACTGCTGAATCCAGGGCTGTGTTACAAATTTCTGTGCTGTCCATACATTACTTGGATAGAAGGAAATTTCTCTGTTCACTTGTGAGAGAGGGGAGCTTTGAGCAGCCTATCTGTCCCTGGAGGAGTGGTTTCAGCCCAGAAGTTAGTAGTTTATTGGTGATTTTGGGCTAATTTCTATCTCTTTCACTTCCTTGCTATAAAAAAATGCATTTGGACAGTTTTTGCGCTTGTATTCCACTCAGCAAGTGCCTTCCAGGTGTTCTGCAGAGTCTACAGCAGCAGAGAGACAAAAGAGTGACTTTGGAGTGATTAAGCATCATTTTTCTTCTTTTCTTGCTGTCTTAACTAATTCCGCTTAAAACACCTGTTCTTTTAGCGAATCTGTGATTTAAAAAGTTTGTTATTGCTACATATTGTACTTATTTGCTCCTGCACTTGAAATAAGTCATTTTTGTGTTTAAATAATCTGTTTAACTATTGTAAGATACACAGTAAAGTGCAATAGCCTTTTCTGTTCATTTAAAGTGTTGTTTTGATTGTATCTACTCTATTTTCTGAAAAAAAAAATAACATGCTTGTTACCCACCTTTCTGAACTAGTATAGTCCAGTTTTCAGGTTATTGCTGACTCCAGGGCTGAGTTACAAGTTTCTGTGCTGCCCATACCTTACTTGGATAGAAGGAAGTTTCTCTGTTCATCTGTGAGAGAGAGGAGCTTTGACCAACCTATCTGTTCCTGGAGGAGTGGTTTCAGCCCAGAAGTTAGTAGTTTATTGGCTATTTTGGGATAATTTTGATTGTATCTGCTCTATTTTCTGAAAAAAAAATCATGCCTTTCTGAACTAGTATAGTCCAGTTTTCAGGTTATTGCTGAATCCAGGGCTGTGTTACAAATTTCTGTGTTGCCCATACCTTACTTGGATAGAAGGAAGTTTCTCTGTTCAGCTGTGAGAGAGGGGAGCTTTGAGTAACCTATCTGTCCCTGGAGGAGTGTTTTAAGCCCAGACGTTAGTTGTTTATTGGCCATTTTGGGATAATTTCTGTCTGTTTCACTTCCCTGCTATAAAAAATGCATTTGTGCAATTTTGTGCACTGAGCAGCGCCATTTAGCTAGAGTTAAACTATTCTCTGCTCCACAAAGTCTACTCTTCAATTTTTCCCTTGGAACTAGACAAACCTTCAACTTTAGCACTCAAACCATTCATTTCACAGTCAAGCACTTGCTTTAAACTCATAGCAAGCACTAATTAACCCTAGCACTAGACCCCCTATACTGTCCAGAAGGACAAGGCTCCCTATTCGTCCCTACCAGCCAATTAGAAAAACAGCTTACTCTACCTATTCAGACATGTCCAAAGGGCAGTTTCCGGTGTACTCTCCAGTCCAACTGGTGAATCTGGGCATTTTGAGGCAAAGTTACAACTGCCTCATGTACACAGACAACCCTCTCCTCCTACCACCAAACACTAATATATGCGAGAGATGCAATTATACAGCCAAACTGTAGGCAAAGCTCTCTCAACCCAAGACTGGAAATGACAGTCAAGAAGAGAAGGGTAATACTTGCAACACACCACCAGTCTCACATAGATCTAATAAACCAACACCGACAAATAATACACATGAATACATGAAAACATACTTGGAGGCTCTAAATAAAAATCTGCAAAAGCAAGAGAGACCTCCAAAGCAGACATCCAAGCAACCTCCACGCCCCATCACCAACCATGAAACACATACTTTACATAATCAGTGTGCCATGCAATCACAGCCCTTAGCACAAAATAACATACCCAACACACTAGTAATAGGTGACTCTATAGTCAGGCACACTGATGTCCCACTAACTAGGCTGGACAAGGAGAAGGTTACAATTAGCTGCCTGTCGGGTGCCAGGATCCGCCACATAACACAAGCACTCAGGTCACTCCAGAACAAGTACAAATGCAACTCTGTCATTGTCCATGTTGGTGTGAATGACCTGAGAAGTACCTACCTGGACTACATGAAAAGAGACATGGAAGAGCTATCTGATCATGTAGCCCAAGCCGGTATGACCCTGACCTTGAGTAGCATCCTGCCCTCACCAAGAATGATGAACTAGTGAAAAACAAAAAGACAGCTTGGAAACACAAAAGCAAATTCTCTCTCAGTTTAGTTCTCTTTCAGTTTAATGAAGCGCTTTTCTTGTTGCACATGTGGCAAGACTTCATCAGAAACTGAACAAACTTCAACACAAACAAAATATATACACACCCTTTTGGTCACATGACATTTCTAATTAAAATCTTGTGTCTTAAAGACACATCCACATTATTGCTACTTAAAATATTTTTTAAATCAAATATGACTGATAATTTTTAGAACATCTCAACCCTTCCCTTCCTTCAGAATTGTACCTGTAATGGTAATAGAAATATATATACAAACAAACATAGGTTCATAGGTTGGTACTAGGCTATCAGCCCTAGGGCCTATTAAAGCCTAGCCATAACAATTCCCTGGCTATTTCTTCCCACATTATTTACATTCCTGGACCCCTGTCTAGCAGGGCGACTGATGTGATCCCTGGGGTGAATTTCCTTTCTCCCATCCAAACGTCAAGGTTCCTCTTGAAGAGGTCCAAAGAGGCACTCTGCTTGACATGTATGGGCAATCTATTCCAGAGTCTGGGGAGTCTCTGGGTCAGGAACCTATCCCTCCAGCATGTTTTGTTTATTGTGATGACAAGGTTTAGATCCCTGGAGCGTGTAGCTCTGAGGGATTGGGATTTCTTTAAGTGTAGCATGTCCAGCAGCTCTGGGTTTGACATGGCCTTGTATGTTAAGCAGAGATTGCCTTTGAGTAGACGATATGCAACAGAGTATAGCTGGAGTTTTTTAAGGTGGTCAGCATAGGGCATCTGCTTTAGGCCTGTGATTCTTTTAGTGAGGTATTTCTGAGGCCTTTCCAGTTGTTGCAGATGTCTTGAGAGGTACATACCAAATGGGGCATTGTATTCTATAATGGGTCTAATGAGGGATGAGTACAGTGGGACAATGACCTCCTTTTTCTGGATGAAAAGCCCTTCGTGATGAGGTGTGCCACATAGAAGGATTTCCTGACTGTTGTGGCGATGTGGTTATCGAAGGTGAGACCACTGTCCACCTGTGTCCCTAAGTCTCTTATCACACTTTCTGTGTTTAGTGTACTGCCACCTATATGGTAATTCATGGATACATGTTTTTCCCAAAGGGATAACAATACATTTCTTGGCATTGAGCTTGAGCCCATGGCTCTGGCACCAAGCATCTGTTTCTGTAAGGCCCTTTTGTAGAGTATCCACATCATTTGGGGATTCAATAATGGCTCCAAGTTTGCAGTCATCTGCAAACTTTGTTAGCCAGAGTCCCTTAGTGTTGACCTGTACTTCAGAGAAGTAGATGCCAAACAAGAGCGCCCCAGGACTGAACCCTGAGGTACTCCACTTGTCACTTGTCTGGAGCTGGATTTGGAGTTGGCTACTTTTACAGTGTGGGTTCTATCAGTAAGCCATTTAGCAACCCATTGGGTGACATAGGGATTAATACCCAACTTAGTAAGTTTATCTATGATTCCAGAATGGGGGGTGGTGTCAAAGGCCTTGGCAAGGTCTAGATAGGCTGTGTGGACCACCTTACCCTTGTCCATGGCTCTGGAGACTGATTCAAAGAAGTCAATCAGGTTCAGGAGACAAGATCGGCCCTTCACAAACCCAAACTGGGTGGGGTCCAGTGTTTGAAGGTTGCCAATGTCTTTGTTTATAAGTTCCATGATAATACGCTCCATGGCCTTGCAGATAAGGCTTGTCAGACTGATGGGACGGTAGTTTCTGGGATCCAAGGTGGATCCTCTCTTGTGGATTGGGATAACTGTAGCTCTGCGCCACTCAGTGGGCACGAAACCTGAGGTGAGGCTATGATTAAACATGACACTTAGGTGAGGTGCCAGTTCATATTGTAGTTCATGTAGTACACAGCCGGGATGTTATCTGGTCCCATGGATGCTGTATTCTTGGCTTTAGAGAGTGCGTTTTGTACCTGTGTGGCCATTATTACTGGAATTTGGCAATCTTCCAGTATTGAGATGGGCCATTTAGGGGTGAGAGGGGTGAAGTTGGCACTGAATCGATCTGCCAGGATATTGGCAATATCCTTTGGATCAGTATATTTATTGCCATTCTGTTTTAGCTCAGAGCAGATCTGAGCATTGCCATTTAGATTCTTGACATAGTTATAGAATGCTTTGTGGTTGTCTTTGGAATCTTTGGCAATTTTATTTTCATAACTAGCTTTGGAGGATTTTATGAGGCATCTCAGTTTCTTACTAAGGCTAGTAAGGGAGTTTTTTGCATCCTGGGATTTTCCTCTTTTCTGCAAAAGTTTCTTCCTTTTGTTGTAAAGTTTGTTTATGGCAGGGACCACCAGATTGGCTTCCTTTTTTTGGATGAGAGCATTTTGGTTCTATTTGGGATGGCACGATTCATGCATGAGTGGATGTGCTCGTACAGTGCCTTAGTGTAGGATTCAGCAGTTGAACTTTCAGTTCCTGTCTGCATGGGTGTCATGAAGTTTGTCACTTCTGACTTGAGTAGCATGAAGTTGGCTTTGGAGAAGTTTTTCATGGTGGTTTCTTTACTGGGGGGTGGGGGTGGGATTTGGATGTTAAGGGTGATTAGCTTATAGTCAGACCTGACTAACGAGGGGGTGACCATAGGTATGGAGCATTGATTTGCCATGTTGGTAATGACCAGGTCTAGGATACTGTAGCCCCTGGTGGGACTATGGATTAGTTGATCCAGGGCGTTGGAATTTATGAATTCCAAGAACTATTGTGCAAAGATGTTGGGACATGAGTAGTTTTCACAGTTAATGGCAGGGTAGTTAAAATCACCCAGTATTAGGGTGTTTGGTTCTATCTTAATATTTTCCAGTATGTTTAAAAAGGTGTAGTGAGAATCTTGGGGTATGGTGGGGGATCTGTAGCAAGCTACAATTTGGATTGCAGTCTTACCTAGTGTTAGTTGCACTTGGAGAATTTCAGACACATTGTGTTGGCCAACTAGCCTGGTGGTGTGAATATCCTTGGTGAATATTGACACTACATCACCTTTAGTGTTTCGGTCCTGGTTTGGTGGCCGAAAAGTGTGGTAAGAGTTGTAGCCTGGTATTGCAGGGGTGCTCTCTGGAGCCTTGAACCAGGTCTCAGTTACTGCACAGATATCGATGTTCTCCATTTTTAGGAGTGCCTCGAGAGTGCATTTTGAGGTTTAGACTTCTAGCATTGAGTAGCATTACCTTCAGATTTTGCATGCTTGTACCTGTTACGGTGGTGGTTTTGTCCTTTGAAGTTTGCCTAAAAAGGCACTATAGGGGTGGCAAGAGCCTTAGCCAGTAACCTGAATCCCAGGGGCGACAGGTGCAGACCATCTCTGGCAAAGCATCGTGGTCTGTCAATCATATCATCCCAGGCAGACAGATACTGGATCCCCTTTGAATGACACCATAAGCTTAGCCAATTGTTGAAGTCAATCATTTTATCCTTATATTGTGGTATCATTATGGGCGAAGGCAGGATGCTACTCAGGGCTAGGGTCATACCTGCCTGGGCCACATGATCCGAGAGCTCTTCCATGTCTCTTTTCATGTAGTCCAGGGAGGTACGTCTCAAGTCATTCACTCCAACATGGACAATGACAGAGTCATATTTGTACTTGTTGTGGAGTGACTTGAATGCATGCGTTATGTGGCGGATCCTGGCACCCAACAGGCAGCTGACTGTAATTTTCTCCTTATTCATGTACTAACAATACTATATCTCAAATTATTATATTGACTCTCAAAATATAATATTACTTAGTTAACTAAGAAGTCAGAAACTTACATGTTCGAGTCAAAATAAGTCAGAAAATTACTTCTTTTGACTCAGATTTGTTTTATTAGGATTTAGTATAAGACAGTGAGCAGCAAGACAGTTCTCTACTAGGTTGAAAGTACTCTGAGTTTTTGATAGCAGCTCTGTTTGGGAGGTGCCAATGCAGATCAACATTAAGTCGTCTTCGTATTGAATGCAGATGGCATCAGGGATGACTTTGTGGAGGTCATTGATAAAAATGGAAAATAGAAGTGGTCCCAAGATGGACCCCTGTGAGACACCTAGATTGTTGGGTAGGAGGCCTGAGAGTTTGTTCTGCCATAAGACGGATTGTAGTCTGTTGTTCAGGTAGGATTCAAACCATCGAAGAGAGTGATTGCCTATGGACATTGTTGCCAGGGTGTTGATGAGAAGATGGTGATTGACCATGTCAAAAGCCTTGGACAGGTCTAAGAAGAGGGCTGAAGATAACTTGTTGTTGTTCCTGTTATAGTTTATAGCATTAGAGAATGTGAGGAGAGCTGTGGTGGTACTATGATATGGTCTGAAGCCATGCTGGGAGTTAGCCAGAAGGTTGTTTTGGGTTAGAAAGTACAGGAGCTGTTTATGGATGCATTTTTCCATTATTTTTGCCAGAGGTGATAAGATGGCTATGAGTCTATAAGTGGATAACTTGGTAGAGTTACCACCTTTATGGAGGAGTATGATATGAGATATTTTCCAGATAGAGGGGACTGAGGCTTCTGATATGGACCGATTAATTAGAATGGAAATGGGGTATGTTATGGTATCTGCAGCTTTTTGCAAATATTCTGCTGGGAGAAGGTCTGCAGCTAGGGTAGTAGGTTTTAATTTTTTGAGTAGTGAATGAATGAAAGATGTAGAGACTGGGAGTGCTATCCAGTAGGTTAGAGGGAATAAGGGGTATTTGGCTAGCAAGGGCTTGGATGGTTTCAGTAAAGAAATTATTAAAGGTGTTAGCAACATCCACTGGTAGTTTATCAGTAGAGGCTGAGGGAGGTGGAGTGATGATTTGACCTGGGTGCAGTAGTTTATTTATCTCAGTCCAGCATTTTTGGGAGTTATTTTGGTTTCCTTGTTGGAGATGAAGGTAGTAGTTTTTTTATCTAATAGAATAGCTCGTTTTTGTCTGATTTCTTAGTTATCTAAATTTGGTTTGGTTTATAGGCTCTTTTGTAGCACGCCATGTTGCCCATGCCTTATTTCTGTGTATGATTTTTGTTTTAGAGTCTTTAGAGAGCCATAAGGCAGCTTTTGTTTTTACTCTCGTGGAACCACACGCAAGAAACTTGCACGTAAGTAAGTATGCTTGTGCTTACGTTTTACAGTCTAAGCTTTGAATGAGTAAATTGCACTATATAAACTGTAAGTCAGGGGTATGCTTTTTACTCTTTTTCACACAATGTTTTGTTTTAATTTTGGGGAAATCTCTGTTGTTTGCTTCCAATTTTATAGATAAAATTTGGGGAAGTGTGCTTTTAGGGGATGGTACTATAATTGGGGCAGGGAATAGTGCTATAAACTCAGGTCAGTAGATTTGAAATGCACAGACAAGTTTAGATGATTAATAACCTTAGCAGGCCTTTTTGCTGGAGGGCAGCTCAGCGCAGGTTTGCTGGGTTTTGCAGTAGGGCTGCGTCCTTCTTGCTGTATGCCTTGTGGACAGCTTGTTTAGGGGGGTAGTCCCTGATGGGAAAGATAGATTAATATTAATTAGAACAGTTTAAGGCTCAAGCAGTAACACTATCTGCAGGGAATCAGTGCAAATACATCTACAACTCCACTATTTTCCCTGTATAATTTTGTGCAGTTGTAAAATATTTGCTTTCCTGATGTGCCTTCTATATAGCATAACATATGCAGGTACTAAAGTCTGTAGTGATAGTTAAGCAACGGAGCTTCAATTCTGTTGATACTAATGTGTTTTGTACTGTAGTAACTTAATTTAAGTCCCTCCGATCTAACAATCCTCACAATCACTAGCAATAGCTTCTAAATACACAGTTCAAAGCATATGGCCATTCATAGCATTCTAAATGTACTCTGCTAGTTTTCCTTGATTTAAAACAACGCTCTGTGGATTTATCTGTAAAAAAAACCACTAAAACATTGTATTTTAGCTGCAACATGCATGGACCAATAAGTTTGGCTGTCCGTAGCTATAGGAATGCAAACTACACGTTATTTTAGGCTTTAACATTCAGGGTGAGTTTGAACATGCTTAGCAGCCGACATTTCGCTATTTTGTAGCAAAAGAATTAACAATACAATGTTGCAATCTCAGTACAGTCTAGATAACAAACAATAGCAACTATGGATCCA